>NC_028453.1:3979252-4037062 GCF_000263155.2 Setaria italica | reverse complement strand
CTTAAATACCCCTTGGGGCTCTCTCCCCTTCCAGGCCAGGGCTATCAGCGTCGATTTGACGGCGAATACCCTCTCCCCAGCCTCGCGCGCCGCCGTTGGCGACGGCCAGGGGGTGGACGGTATTTCATTTACACCCCTGGGTACCTAGCGTCCGTCCAATCGAGATCCCACGGTCACGATTAAGCAAGAGGCGTCCGATGCGAACGCTTTGCAAGAGGCTTCAACGCTCTGCCGTCATTTCGCGGCGCGGCTCCGCCGGCGAGCTCGCGAGTCTTGCATGGTGTTCATTCGGCCATGGAGCATCAAAAGTGGACGCGTTTCAAACGGAGCCGTGCCATGTTCCATGGAACAGCTTTACATGAAGGACCTGGTCCTCTGCCACCATCATGTCGCCGCCGTACCCTTGGAGCCTGAACTCCTTGCCGTTGACCAGGTTGGAGTGCCTCTTATTCTCTTCACGCGGGAGGTTGTAGAATTGCCTCGTCGGCTTCATCATTTCGGCAAGTAAACCTGGATCGATCCCATGCCCAAGGTGGAAGGATCAGAGTCCAGAACTCCAGATTTGAATATGAGCATGGTTGGATCAGGTCATGTTATGGAAAGCTGCCCCAGAATTGGACCGGAGAAATTGACCAGGAAGAAGCCCCAGTTCTGCAGGGCGGATCGCAGCTTGGCGGCCTCGTCGGCGCCGTGGTCGTCAGAGGGAGCGGGCGACAGCCGGCTGAGGTCAACGATAGGGATGGGCTCGGACATCGTGACGCCGGCCATGGCCGGACGGTCTTGCTCGCGTACCAAGTACCTTCTCGGTGGCTCATGCACGCCGGCGGCCAGCTCCTGCACGATCGGCGGTATCTTCCAAGGTTGTTCGTCGGCCATGGTTGGTTTGCTAGTGATCAATTCACTCGGTCTTGAGCTCACTGCCACCCTTATCGGTTATCCCGTTTTGGCCTTTTCTTTCTTCTGTATGGAATTCGGATGGCACTTTGCTCCATTTTTCTAGGAGATGTGACAGTCAGTCTCAATGTATAGTTTCATAGCACAGTTATAAGATTGGAAACTTGGTGGTAATTGTACTAGTTAAGTATCATGGGGATGAAACTTCTCTCTTTTCTAATGGAACTCCCCCTCATAATGACCATGCTAAGTCAGCAATTTTGCTGATGTGGCAACAAATTTAATACTCATGAAACTTTTATGAAATTGGGTCTGTTTGGCTCCCACGTGCTAAAGTTTAGCACCTATCACATTGGATGTTTGGATACTAATTAGGAGTATTAAATATAGGCTAATTACAGAACTAATTGCATAGATGGAGTCTAATTCGCGAGACGAATCTATTAAGCCTAATTAATTCATGATTTGACAATGTGATGCTACAGTAACCATTTGCTAATGATGGATTAATTAGGCTTAATAGATTCGTCTCACGAATTAGCCTAGGGGTTCTATAATTAGTTTTATAATTAGCTCATGTCTAGTTCTCCTAATTAACATCCGAATATCCGATGTGACACGGCTAAAGTTTAGCACATGATATCCAAACACTAGGTCTAAGCCCATGCTCCATGTTTGACCAATTACCCAATAGCGCATGGAAAGCCTTGAGTGATATAGCTGGACATTGATGTCTATCAAAGTATCAAGCAGTATCAACAAAGGAGATGATATTCTCCCTTTCAGGCTATTGGTATTTTTTTTAAGAAAAAATAGGCATGCTTTATGTTCAATCTGATACGACCTAACTAACAGTATTGGCAAACGAAAATGGAGGTAGCGGAAGAATTAATAGCAAAAAGGAAATAAAGAGTGTAAAACTCATATTAAATTTTCAAGGAAAATTTACTCGGAAAAAATCCAGGAAAGGAAAAGAGGTTGTAAGTACTTCATGTCTCATCGTGCAATGTTCTCTGCTCACTCTAATGTTCAAATAATTGACATTTTAGGATGTGTGCAATCAACCCGTTTTAGTTAAGACCACCAATATCTACGTGAATATTTCGAATTATATTTTAAAAAATGGTATGGTTAGATTGCAATAGCAGTTTCAAAATATTATATATTTTCTATATTTTGAACATTTTTAATTGATTTATGATTAAAATATTATATATTTTCTATATCGATAAATCCAAAGTATCAAAATTGTTGTATCTAGTGATTAACATCTATAGGAGACTTCGTGGATGAACTACAATTCCAAATTATCTGCAGTTCAAAATTTAAATCTCTCATATAAGTCAAGATGCATACTTAGTTTGGTTGCAATCCCTCTACTTAAAGCGTATTTTGAACTTAGGACTATGCGTCACTAAATAAACTACCAATTCGGTAACCCAATTTTTTCTCCACTAATAAGGCGATAAGTAATATAGTATCATATTGCAAGTGCACGGGCGACCTAATTATGAATTCTCGAGTAACCACTATTTTGCCATCCAATTGGATCTCAACATGTTACACACGAAATACTTCAACTTCAAATTGAATGCACAACCTTTTCAACTCACGAGATCATGGCAAGTGGCAATATCACAGGATGCTTTCACTGGACTCACCCATGTTCAGCGAGAACTCTTTTACGGTACACAATACGAAGCTATACTAATGATCGAAAAGGACCAGTATACAAACATCCAATGGTCAAGATTAATTGAATACTACTTAAACCTTCACCTGTGGTATGGCTAGTATACATAAGTAGTATAAGTAGTATAAAGGTATCATGGTAACAGAACATAGATGATATCACTAAAAATTTATTTTTGACACTAGCATAAAATTGAAAAGGACATTCCATTTAAAATATCACTTTTCACACATAGTAATTAGTAAATCGTCCATAGCCATGAATGGTTAGATCTTATATATACTACTAAGTAGTAGTATTGTATACCGTAAAAGAGCTCCTCACCAAATCATCGTGTAAGTGCAAACATGCCAAGCGAAGCATTTTTCAACCCTCAGCATAACACCGCTGCTAATATCCGGTGTAATTGCACCGGAGCTTCCAGTGGGTTGAAACCTCTACCGAAAGATCCTCTTGGGGGAAAAACAAACTCTAGTGAAAAAATTCACCTGAACACCGGAATTTCCGATGCTATCACTGGATACTCTAGTGTGCTCAACGGACCTTTATGTGAGTTCATTTTTTTAGCTTTCATATTTTGGTCATGAATTTTTTTTATCCGGATTCAGATTTTGATGATCTTAGATGCGTTGGAAAGCTTCCAAAGATCTATACAACCTGAGCATGAAATATTGAGTACATATGAATTTTAATTTTATCCAATTCAAATTCATGCGAAAAGTCTAGTTCAATCTTTTTCATCTCGGCTTCGATCTATTCCTTTCCTTTGATGTCTTGGCTCTTGTTGTGTTCTTGTTAATTTGTAATATCTTCAACACCTCTATTTGATCTTCAGTTAAGGTGAATGATCACTCAACTCTACTATTTTTGGCTTAATAAGAGTATGCCCTTATATACTAGCAAACAACGATAGTGTCATTAGATATGTTGTCATTATATTGAACCACTAAAATCACTTTTACCGAATGTAATTTACTAGCACTCAACAGACATATATATCCTGATTTTTCAAGTGTGTTGTGTCAAGCGCATACTCACTCCATCCTACAAAGAATGTCTCACAAAGAGTTTCTTTACCTCCTAGTAAATCTTATCTAATTAAAGAAACACTCACACCAATAATAAAAAGCGTATGGAGAAGAGCGTAGAGCCAATCAAATGATCAATTGATGTTATTTTTCGAGTTCCAATGCACGTGCATTTATTTAGGATCTAGAAAACTAAACAAACAACACGATTTTCAATTACAATTAGTATTAGTTATTAGGGGCAACATAGACATTTCTCACCACTGCTATTGTGTCTCAAATTTTCTAAAAGGACACGCTTTGCGGGACGGAGGGAGTAAACATTTTTTTTCTTTTCGTACCAACCGCTTGTACAGGCAACCAAACACACTCACAAATGCACATTTACTACTCAATTCGCATCTTTGATGTCTTCAAGAAAACTCCACGACTTCCACCGTGATATGTGAAGCAAGGAATGCCATTACGGGCTCTTTTTTGGGTATGGGCGCACCATTACGGGTGAAGCAAGGAATGCCAACATGGTTAGTGTTAGCTGAGAAGGGTAGTGGGGAAGGACAATAGAAGAACTGGAGCAAGGATCGGAGAGCAGGTTGAGGAACAGGCAGAGGAAGGTTTAGGTTGAAGGAAAAGTTGATGTTTACAATATTGATGATCATCTCCTCTCTGCTCCCTAGCATATAAGCTATCCTATTACATGGGTTGTAGTTTAGCCACAGGCCCATTCATTGCCAACGAGACACACATTAGCTTTCTTGGGCCTTGCACTCTGGTGAAGCCCAACTGGAGGTTGCACGGGGTCTTGTTCTTCTTCTGGCAACGGACAGTTGCTAACAATCTTCCCTTCTTGAAATGCCGCTTGTCCCCAAGCAGGCACACAAGGAAAATGACGCTTCAAATCTTCCTCGTCTTCCCAAGTAGCCATTGATACTAGCCAATTAAACCAGTGGACCAACACCTGTGGCACTTGATGATCCCCACTATTGCCCAGGTGACGCTGCAGGATAGACTTAGGGACACGATGAAACTCAATATTAGTAGGAAATAATAATGCAGCTACCTGTTGTGGAGGTAACACTGCCTTCTTCAGTTGGGATACATGGAAGACTGGATGTATAGCACACTCCTGAGGTAGTTCCAGATGATAAGCAACTTTGCCCACTTTACTATTCACTTTGAATGGACCAAAATACTTGAAAGCCAGCTTTTGATTGGAACGAGGAGCCAAGGATGACTGAATATAAGGCTGAAGTTTGAGGAATACTTGCTCACCAATCTCGAACTGTCGTTCAGTGCGGTGCTGATCAGGTTGCTTCTTCATTCGCTGCTTTGCATGAAGGAGATGTTGTTTTATCAATTCAGTCATTGTGCGATGTTCATTCAACCAAGTTGCAAGATCAGGGACAGAGACAGAATCCACCACTGAAATACCAAAGTGCTTGGGTTCATACCCGTACAGAGCTTCAAAAGGCGTACGCTCAATAGAAGAATGATTGGAAGTATTGTACCAAAATTCTGCCAATGAAATCCAGTGAATCCATTTGGAAGGGCAGGCATTGGCAAAGCAGCGGAGAAACGTTTCCATGGTTTGATTAAGGTGCTCAGTTTGCCCGTTTGATTGAGGATGATAACTTAAACTCATTGCCAACTCTACTCTAGAAAGTCCAAACAACTCTTTCCACAACTTTCTTGTAAAGATCTTGTCCCTATCGGATATAAGAGTTATAGGCAGGCCATGCAATTTATACACCTCATGAAAGAAGACCTTAGCCACTGAAGCGGCCGTAAAAGGGTGTAGTAATGGAAGAAAATAGCCATATTTGGTAAAGGAATCAACCACTACTAGAATGCAATTAGCATGACCAGATTTGGGCAAACCTTCCACAAAATCAAGAGAAATCATCTACCAAGCAGAAGAAGGTACGGGCAAAGGCTGCAGCAAACCTGGGAGCTTTGACCTATCAGGTTTGGCTTGCTAGCAGGTGATGCAATGCTTAACAAACTGATGAACATCAGTCTTCATACCTTTACAGGCAAACAACTTTTTCATCCTCATATATCTTACTGGAATACCAAAATAACCACCCAAAGGACTAGCATGACAATGATGCAATAATTTATGTTGCAATATTGGATTGAACCCAATCCAAATTTTGGACTTGTATCTTAACAACCCATTTTGTAAGGTGAAATTTGCTACAACATAGTCAATCATGAGTTTAGACAATATCACTTGAGTTGCCTCATCATTAAGGTAGCCAGATACCACTTCAGTCACCCATTGAGTACAAGATGATATTGCTACACACTGAGAGTCTAGAGAGGGCATCAGCCACACGATTATCGACACCCTTCTTATAGACTACTCTATATTGCAGTCCAAGTAACTTAGTAAAAACTTTTTGTTGCCACTGAGTATGAAGGCGTTGTTCAATTAACTGAGACAAACTACGCTAGTCAGTGTAGATTATGAACTCACCATGTTGAAGGTATTGCCGCCATTGTTGTACAGCCAATAGAATAGCCAAATATTCCTTCTCATATGTAGACAACCCCCTGTATCTAGGGCCCAACGCTTTACTGAGGTAAGCCAAAGGATGACCATCTTGCATTAATACAGCTCCCACACCATAACCACTAGCATCAGTTTTAATACTGAATACTTTGGAGAAGTCGGGAAGAGCAAGTACTGGAGTAGATAAAGCCTTCTTAAGCGCAGAGAATGACTTCTCATGTTTACCAGTCCACACAAACATTGTATTTTTCTTAAGCAATTCAGTTAGAGGCTTACTAATTACTCCGAAGTATCTCATAAGCTTCATGTAATACCCAGCTAAACCTAGAAAACTTCTGAAATCTTTAGCATTATGTGCTGATGGCCATTGGGAAATAGCTGAAATCTTCTTGGGATATGTACCAACACCTTGTTCACTGATCACATGGCCCAAATAATTAATTTTCCTTTAAGCAAAAGAGCACTTAGAAAGCTTAATTTTCCACTGATCCTTGGCTAACATCTCAAACACTAGCTTAATGTGAGATGTGTGTTCTTCTAATGTTTTGTTGTATAGAAGAATGTCATCAAAGAATACCAATACAAACTTCCTGAGATAGAGAGGGAGCCAAGTTAGTATTCATGGCTCCTTGAAAAGTACCTGGTGCTCCAGTAAGACTGATGAAAACTAGCCCTCAAATCAAGGCAGGTGAACCAGCTAGCAGAAGACAATTCATCTAAGAACTCATCAATGATTGGTACAGGGTACTTCCCCTTGATCATAATTGTATTAAGGTGTCTATAATCCACACAAAAATACCACGTATTATCCTTCTTCTTAACCAACAAGACTGAAGATGAAAAAGGATTGTTGCTCTTCTGAATCAAGCCATTCTTGAGCATGTCTTTGATTTACAGCTCTATTTCATCTTTAAGAGCAGAAGCATACATGTATGGCCTGATTTGCACAGGTGCTACCCCAGCCTCAACAGGTATAGTGTGGTCACAAGATCTAGCAGGAGGAAGTTCAGTAGGTACTTCAAACAGAACAACGTACTCTTCAATCAGCTGTTGAATTTCTGGTGGAACGGAAACAACCACCTCATCACTTGCCACAATTTCCAATGAACAGACTAGAATAATTGTCCCTTCTATTAATTGAGGCATTATACCATACAGAACAGCAGTAGCACCATTATAGGGAATGACCATCCATTTCTGACGCCAATGTACTTCCATAGGACTAAATCTCTCTAGCCAATCCAGACCCAATACCATATCATAAGAGGATAATGACAACAGCTTTAAGTCAGAATGAAAATCATAACCAATCAACAGATCATAAGGCATCTGGTATGTGTGAAGCACAATTAAGCATATCACCATTTGCTACTTGCACTCTCAATGGGTTCATCACTGGAACACATCCCTGAAGTTGTGCAGCAAGAGACTCATTGATAAAAGTACATGAACTCCCAAAATCTACCAGAATTCTGATTGTGTGGCCCTGTAGAGTACCCATCAAGCACATAGTCTTTGGTGTTGGAGTACCAGAAATAGCAGCCACTGACAGAGTAAGGAATACCTGATCATCACACTGACTGCCAGCAATATCACCCAATTCTGTATTATCAGCAGGCTGGAACATCTCCAGAACTTCTTGCAGTGCATGTAACTGAATCTTGTCGGCACATTTATGATCTTTAGACCACTTCTCAGCACATCGCTAGCATAGCCCTTGAGCACGCCGATGAGCGTATAATGCTGAGAGACGCTCATGAGAAGAACAGGCTCAAGCGGCGTCCATGGAATGGCGATCTTCAGGTTGCACTGCCACAATCTTGTCTAGTTTTGGTGGGGACGACAGCGGCCAAGAATTTGAAACACCTTGATGGTATTGGAATGAACCATTAGGCTTCCTGAATTCCTTGCACTTCCCCAATGGAGCCACCTCTTCCTGCAATTGAGCAAGCACGAAAGCAGTATCCAGGCTAGTAGGGCACTGAATAAGGATAGCTGGTCAAAGATCTTCACGCAATCCATCGATAAAGTGCATAATATAGTACAGGGGATCTGAAGGACTATCGTAAGCAATCAATTAATCTACGAGGATGCAAAACAATCAATATACTCGGAAACTTGGCCAGTTTGTCTGATATTAAGTAACTGGTGAACCAACAGTTCATGATGTTCGCGGCCAAAGTGATCTAGCAACAACTTGCGAAATTCCTCTCTAAGAACTGAAGTTTCTTCTCTACTAAGGGCAACCATCGTGCCGCAGTAGGAGAGAAATTCATAGTAGCCAACTTGATCCACCTATGTCGCTCTACGCCATACAGATCAAAATAATTCTCCACTCTACGAATTCAATGCCTAGGATTATCCCCATCGAACATAGGAAAAGGAAGTTTGGGTAATTTTCCAGTACCATCCACACCTGACACCCCCATACGAGTACCATTACTAGGTAAATTATGCGAGAATGAACGGAGTGGTAGTGAGAAGGATTCGGTAACGCACCCTTGACCGGGGGATGAACAAGAGTCGTCACAGACCCACATCCATCCTCCCGGTTACACTTGTCGTCACGGTGGCCAGCGGGCCTGTCGATGTGTGATCCGGCAGATGGGTGCGCGGACGCTGACTCCAGGAGCGAGATGATACCGGAGAAAGGTAGCGGGGAAGGAGAATAGAAGAATTGGAGCAAGGATCGGAGAGCAGGTTGAGGAATAGGCAAAGGAAGGTTTAGCTTGAAGGAAAAAGTTGATGTTTATAATATTGATGACCCTCTCCTCTCTGCTCCTAGCATATAAGCTGTTCTGTTACATGGGCTGTAGTTTAGCCACGGGTCCATTCATTGCCAGCGAGACGCACATTAGCTTTCTTGGCCTTGCACTCCGGTGAAGCCCAACTGGAGGTTGCACGGGTCCTGTTCTTCTTCTGGCAACGGACAGCTGCTAAGAGTCAGGTGGTGTATTTAACGAGCAGCCATGCAGCGTATCTGATGCACCCCCCAACTGTGAAAGCGCCGATGGCAGCAGCAGCCGAGGAGGCATGAAGGGTTCCAACGCTGGTGCATGAGCTGGATCGCGCTGCGCGAGCCGCCGAGCCGGTACGTGCGGCACGAGCACGACCGTCCGGGCCTTGCCGGCGGTGGAGCGCTCGTCGGCGCAGCGGCGGACATGCCAGAACCTGTACCCGTGATTGACCTGCGCCGGCTACTCTCGTGCGGAGCCGAGGGCGCCGATGAGGCCGCCAAGCTGCGGTCGGCGCTTCAGAGCTGGGGGCTATTCCTGGTAAGCTTTAGCTTATAACTAATGAAACCCCAAGAATCACAATCACAATCATAGCAGATGCTTGCAAACACGAACCCAACAGTATCACAACCATTAGCGCCGGTTATTGATGGTCAAACTACACGTTATAAAAAGGAATGGATGTAGCATATGTTTTTATCTTGGGTAATGCTAAAGTACTCCGATTACCTCCTAGGATGTAAGAGTTTGAATGAATCACAATCACCAATTTTTAAAATAGATAAAACATTTAACTAAATAAAATAATCTGAAAAAAAGGTAAATCTCGGTAATCGTCAGCATGCAGACTCATTGGCAGGCAGACTAACGAGAGGAAAAAAGATCCTCATTATTTTCCTCTAAAAGTGTCACCTATCACGTTCTTTTTTTTTACTTTCTTTTGAACAATTTCATGTCACATGGAGGCCGCCCATGTCACTTTTTTTTTACTTTCTTTTGAACAATTTCATGTCACTCATAGAGGCTCATGTCACGTTATTTTTTTAACAAATTCGTGTCATGACTCATGAGTAATTTCCATGCATGTTCACGTATAAGAGGGTAAAAAAAATATTACATCTGCTCATGAGAAAGGCCAGTCATGTTCACGTGAGAGGAATAATAATAGAGATTAGATCTGATACAATCATGCATGAAAATAGATCTAATAGGAAGATATTTTCCCTATTTTAGGTTTAAATAATATAAAATAAATATTAAATCTATTACCGGAGGTAATGTGGTATTAGATCTACAATACACATTCACTTCGGAGCACCTTAGCAAAAACCTTTTATCTTTACAAGTTACAATGGAATGTATTCGTTTCTATGTGCCTCTAGAAACTAGAACTATACCTATCAAATGTATTCTCCTTTATAATATCTGTATACTTATCTTATACACTTTGTATGCTGCAATTTTGGTAACTTAATACTATTTACACGTCATATTTTGCTTGTTCGGACAAGCTTTATTTTTTTTAACCATCCATTAACCTATTAATATTTTATCTATGCGATACAAAATATCCTCTTTAGAAAGTATTTTTAAGACAAATCTAATAGCATCAAATTTGTACCACAAAATTATGCATTAGCAGAATAATTTTTGGTCAAAGGCTAACAATCATAAAACAAAATAAACCTTATTCCAAACGCCGGGCGTAGTTAACATTAGCATCTTTAATCTATTTATTCAGGTTGCTAACCTTGGCATAGAAGCCTCTTTGATGGATGACATCGAGAGAATTTTTTCAACAGCCACTCGAGAAGAAACAGAAATGCAGCAACCTGGTAGACGGTAAGCGTTTCCAGGTGGAAGGCTATGGAAATGACCAGGTCAAAGCCCAAGATCAGGTCCTGGACTGGTCTGATCGACTCAATCTCAAGGTAGAGCCACAGGATGAGAGAAACCTCGCCAAATGGCCCAGACATCCAGAACATTTCAGGTCAATACTTTGCAAGTTGCAATGCAATCTTTTGAAAACGCTTCTTTTTTTTTTGCTTGCTTGGTTGTGAATGAATTTTGCGTATTACTGAATTACTAATCAATCGATTTGAGGCTTTCTGCAGGGATGTTCTACTGGAGTACACGTTGAAAAGCAAGAAAATGAAATGCACCATTCTTCGGGCGATGGCCAGGCTCCTGGAGCTTGACGACGGTTACTTCCTTAACACGTTCAGCAACAAGGCACCTGTAACTGTTAGAATCAACCACTACCTTCCCTGTCCGAGACCCGATCTTGTCCTTGGCTTCAAGCCTCACTCCGACGACGGCGTCCTCGCAACTCTCCTCGTGGACAGCCATCTTTGTGCGCTGCAAGTTCTCAGAGATGGCGTCTGGTACAATGTTCCAACCAAGCCCCACTCCATGCTGATCAATATTGGAGACTTCATGGAGGTATCTAAGTTTTTTTTTCCTTGAGAATGCAAGAAGAGACCCAGTTCCTATAATTCGTTGAACTGATCATCATTATTCCTTTTCCACTGATGCAGGTGATGAGCAATGGGATCTTCAAGAGCACAGTGCACAGGGTTGTGGCAGATACTGCTAAAGAGAGGATCTCACTGGCCATGTTCTATGCTCTTGATTCCGAACACGAGATTAAGCCAGCTGCTGATCTGTTGTTACATGACAAGCAGCCGGCCAAATACAAGGAAGTGAAAACTATGGACTACATGGCTGGGTTCTATGAACATTTTGCCCGAGGCACCAGAGTAATCGATTCTATGAAGATCTAAGCGAGGCATGATATCCTCACTCGTTTCATTGTAAAAGGAGCCGAAGTCGATCGATAACCCTTTCCCTTTTGGAGAAGTACTCGTAGTGAGCCGCCACAAAATCCCTGCACTTGATCTTCTTGTACCGTGCCGGCTGCTCCTCGTCCAACAGCTCCACAATCGGCTCGATCTCCTTCTCGAGATCAGTAGCGTAGAACATGGCCAGCGACATCCTCTCCTTCTCCGAGTTCGTCACCACCCTGTGCACCGGGCCCCTGAAGATCCCGTTCGACATTATCTGCATCCATCGATCACCAGCAGCCAACACAAAACAATCAATAACTCCAATCTGCTTGCACATCGCAGAGGTTCAGAGATGCTACCTCCAAGGAGACGCCGACGTTAACCAGCAAGGTGCGGTCGCTCACCGGCGGGACGCTGTACCAGGTGCCGTCGCGGAGGACCTGCAGGCCGGCGACGTTCTCGTCCATGAGGAGCAGCGTGAGGACGCAGACGTCGGAGTGCGGCCGGATGCCGAGCACAGCTCGGGCCGGGGACAGGCCGGGTAGTAGTTGAACCTGGCGTACGTGGAGCCCTTGTCGCCGAACTGGTTGAGGATGGCGTCGCCGTCGTCGAGCTCCAGGAGCCTGGCCATCGCCCGGAGGATCCCGTCCTTCACCGGCTTGCAGCTCACCGTGTACTCGTGCAGCAGACCCCTGCAATTCAGTTGAACCAAGTTCCGCTTAGGAAAGTAGTTTGGTTCTGAAATTCTTCGGCTTCAGTTTTTACCTGAAAGATTCAGGATGGCCTGGCCAGCGGTCGAGGTTCCTCTCGTCTTCGGGCTCAACGCGAAGGTGCAACCGGTCGCACCAGTCCAGGATCTGATCCTGGGTTTTCACCGGGTCGTTTCCGTACCCTTCTAGCTGCCACTGCTTCCCTCCGATCAGGTTGCTGTACGCCTGCTTCTCCTCGAGCGGCTTGCGGAAGAACTCACGTGACGCGGCGATCAGAGCGTCCATCAGAGGGGCCTCGATCCCATGTTCAGTAACCTGGACAGAAAGAGCAAGTACTCCATGAAAAGTTTACATGGAGTGAAAGTGAAAGTGCAAGATACAGCTAAACTTAGCTGCACTGCAAGAACCTCAAGAGCCAAGCTGAAAGGCTCACCAGGAAGAAGCCCCAGCTCTGCAGTGCCGAGCGCAGCTTGGCGGCTTCCTCGTCGTCACCGTCGGGCGCCAGCAGCCGGCGGAGGTCGATGGTCGGGACGGGCTCCGGCAGCTCTGCACCGGTCAGCTGGTCACTGAGACGGTCCTGCTCCTGCTTCGGAACCAGGTACCGGCTCGGCGGCTCCTGCACGGTGGCCGCTAGCTCTTGCACCGTGCTCGGCAACCTCCATGATTCGTCAGCCATTGTGTTGTCGGGGTGATTCTTCGCTTGGCCTGCTCTGTTCCGTGCCTCCTATCCTTTGGTTTCTTTGCTCACTTGTAGGATGCCTGCCGCCTACCTTGAGCTCAGTCTCGTCATATTGTAGTCTTGATTCTTGACTCCACACTCGTTTGAGTCAATTCGCCTGCATATTTCTGACAGTGATAATGCTAATAGCAAGTTGCCGTCGTCCTTGTCAGCATCGCCGGAATCAATAAACAGAACAGACACCAAGCACTAGCACTGACAATATAAAACAAAAAGGAGAAATGATACATCTGATTGGGAAATAAAGAGTTACTAGAAAAGAAAACCCAACAGTAGAAAAGTGAAAATTGGAGGTCGATGCGTCATGGAAAAAGAATGACTCTTTAGGATTGTCACCCGGTCGCTGAAAAATGGTGATATGCCTTGAAGCCATCAGTTTGTCGTTTGCTCTAGCTATGGAATTCTTAGTCCTACCTTTTTGCTTAGTGGTAGCCTGTTGTCCAACACATGACACGGATATTATATATTGCATTGGTTACTGCTTGCTCCTCTCAAAATTATAGTTTACTTAAGCTTTGTCCCAAGTCAAATTTATTTAACTTTAACCAAGTTTATAAAAAAAGCATCAACGTCTACAATATTAAATTAGTGTCAATAAATTGATACGGAATATGTCTTGATAATGCATTAATTTGGTATCGTAGATGTTATCATATTTTTCTTTAAACCTAATTAAAATTAGAGAAATTTGACTTATGATGGAGTGAACTATAAATTGGAATAGTTGGAGTACAAGTGGTCCTGTTACGTACCCAGGATGAGACCAACATTCTTATTTTCCTTCATCATAGAACCATTTTTTCCATGATGGAACATTAGAAGAAAGAAATTCTTTTATTAGGAAGAAAAATTGTTCCAAGGAGACGATAAAGAATATGTTCCATCAAGGAAAAAATATTGTTTCAAAAAAAATGTTCAGTTGGGAAGAAACATTATTCCACGGAGAGGGAATAAATGTTCCACAAGGGAAAAAGGAATATTTGGGTCTCACCATGGTGTGTAATAACAGCATCACTTCCATAATGGATCGGCATAGTACATTCACTGGAGTCATGTTTATAGAACGGTTCAGTCTACTCGAGCGGTCGAGCCGATCGACCTCCAACGCACGGGCACTCGACTAGTTGTACGGTTACACTGTGAGGTGCGAGCTGCTAAACATTTCTCACTTCACTACCAAGATCTTTAGCGACTCGACAACTCTTCCTCTCCTAGCAAAATACTCGCGGTGCGCAGCCAACGAGTCCCTGCACTTAACTCTCTTGTACCGTGCCGGTTGCTTCTCGTCCAAAATTCCAGCCATGGGCTCTATCTCTTTCTCAGGGTCCGCAGTGTAGAACATGACCAGCGAGATCCTCTCCTGCTCAGAGTTAGTCACCGTCCTATGCACCGGGCTCCTGAAGATCCCATTGGACATTACCTGCACGCATCACACATTTGACGACGACACGTCGACACCCATGACCATGATCAAGAGATCACCAATCCACCATCACGTCCATATCGCTAGAAATGTAACTGAAGTCTTCTATACCTCCAAAGAGACGCCAATGTTAACGAGCAAGCCGCAGCCATCGCCCAGGGGTGGAACACCGTGCCAAGCCCCGTCCCTGAGGACCTGCAGGCCGGCGACGTCTCTGTCCATGAGGAGCAGCGTCAGGACGCCGACGTCGCAGCGAGGCCTGATGCCGAGCACGAGCTCAGGCCTCGGGCAGGCAGGGTAAGTAGTTGAACCTCGCGAACGTGCAGGAGCCCTGCTTGTCGCCGAACTGGTTGAGGATGGCAACACGCGCGCGTTTCAGCGTGTACTCGTGCAGAAGATCACTGCATTGTTCTCAGGTTTCAGGGAACAACTCTGAAATTTTACATAGCACAGGAACCAAACCAAGCTATATATAGGGGAGGCTCACCCGGAAGAACCCCCAGCTGTGCAGCGCCGATCGGAGCTCGGGGGCTTCCTCCCCGGCCTCGGCGCCGTGGGATGCCGAGAGCCGGGAGAGATCGACGGCGGGGACTGGCTCCGGCATCTCTGCACCGGCCAGCTGGCCGCCGAGCCGGTCCCGCTCCTGCACGGTGGCCGCCAGCTCTTGCACTAAGCTCGGCAGCCTCCATGAATCGTCGGCCATCGCCTGGGTTTCCGCTTGGATATCTCCGGTTTATCCTCGTCTGTTACTCTGTTCTGTGATCCGTCTTCATGGCCGTTTTGCTCACTTGAAGGAAAGTGATCTGCCACCTACTACTACGAGCACCAGCGTGAGCACGAAGTGACCGACGCCACAGCCCGCTGCCCACATCCATCTAGCTGAATTTTTTTTTCAGAACAAAAAACATCTATCTGGCCCAACTCACTGTCAACAGCCGGAGATTTTTCCGACAGTGAGACCTGTGTGCTTGCCAACTTATAAAAGAGGAGAAGAGAGCGTATTGTTGCTTGCTTATTGCCTCTAGGAGGAAGAAGCTACTGGATTCGTTATGGTGTCCTGTCTCTATGCATGCTTGGACCCACTACCTACCGAAAGCTTTGCTTTCCTGTCACCAAGAAAGTAAAAACAAGCTCCTCTCGGTTCCTCGCCGAGATCTATCCACCAACCTCTTCTGTCTTCTCTTCTCCAGGCGACGGGCGCCGGAGGCCGACGGGGAAGCACATTGCTTCTGACCGATCGATTGGCCCCGCGCGGCTCCGCCCTCCCGTGCTCCGGCGACCCGGCGAGCCGAGCAGCCCGTCGCCGCGCGCACCGGGATGGGATCGTTCAGCGGCCACGT
The DNA here is from genome assembly GCF_000263155.2 of Setaria italica. Classification (NCBI taxonomy): domain Eukaryota; kingdom Viridiplantae; phylum Streptophyta; class Magnoliopsida; order Poales; family Poaceae; genus Setaria; species Setaria italica. The sequence goes on along the minus strand of NC_028453.1, from coordinate 4,021,199 downwards.
GCTGCCGGGGACGCTGTTCCTGGCGGTGGGACTGTGGCGGGTCTGGTCCGCCGTCGCGCGCTTCGCCGCCGACCCGCCGGCGTTCCGCGTCCGCGCGTGGAGCCCCCTCTCCAAGGGGCCCCGTCTCCTGGAGCTCTACGTCGTGGCGGGCGGCGCATTCCTGGACATGTGCCTGGAGCTCGGCGGCGGCATCTTCGCCGGCCGCGGCGGCGGCGGCGGCGTCGAACCGGCCAGCCTCATCTATTTCGAGCACGGCGGCATGCTCCTCACGTTCTTCCTCTTCGGCGCGCTCGCCCTCCTCTCCCAGAAGACCAGGTATGTCTCCAGTCTCCACTCTCCACCAAGAATGCCGTTCTCCAGATAGCCCGAAATTGGTAAATTTTGTGTGAACCTCGTGGCACCAAAATTTGAACTGAGGCACTAATTTGGTAGTGGTTGATTTCGTTGCGTAATAACAAGAGCTTTTACTCAATATCATCATAAGCTCTCTGCAATGGCAACCGCCGCAGGTACCTACCACTGACCGACGGCGAGCTGTGCCTGTTGGCGGCGACTGCGTTCACATCGGAGTTCCTGCTCTTCTCCTACCACTCCGCCACCCACACGGGGCTGGAAGGCTACTACCACCACCTCCTCGTCATCCTAATCGGCCTCTGCATCCTCGCCACCGTCCTCGGGGCGCTCCTGCCCGCGAGCTTCCCCGCCGACCTCGCCGCCGGCGTGCTCATCGCGCTGCAGGGGCTGTGGTTCTACCAGACGGCGCTGACGCTGTACGGGCCCATGCTCCCGGCCGGGTGCGGCCCGGACGGCGGCGGCGTGGACTGCCGCAGCCGCGCCGCCGAGGAGCGCGCCGAGCAGCTGGCCAACCTGCAGCTGTTCGGCCTCGTGTTCCTCGCCTTCGTCTACGTGCTCGGGTGCTACGCCGTCGCCGCGGCGAGGTACGGGCACCCGGACCTCGCGGCGATGCATGAGGAGCACGTCGCCGCCCTCGAGTGCCGCGGCGCCGTCGGCGCCCGTGCCGAGGAGTGCGCGATCTAGTGGCGACCGATGCCGCCGTTGTTCCTCTAGGAATTTTTTGTGCCGGTGATGGTCGGGTACCGGCATTAAGGATGCGATGGCTTCATCGGCGGCGCTTCGTGGCCGGGCAGCTGTGTTGCTTCGTTCTCAAGACCCGTTGTCCTTTGTGTTGTTCGTGGCGATGACCGATGAGGCTAAGAACTTATAACCATCTGTTGTGGTGTCCGACGCCTCTAGGTCGTCGAGCTCTGTTTCTCGCTTGGTTGCGTGATGGCCTCAGTAGTCAGTAGCAAGTGCAAACATGGTGTGATGCGTTCTTAGCGCCGTGTAAGTTTGGAGCAAAGATTGAAATAAAAGTTTCCTGATCGAGAAAATTTTCAAACAGAATGTAGACTCTTATAAGAGAAGATCCTTTTATCCATGACCCCGATCACAATGCACACCATATAATGGAGGCATGAAACACCATTTTCCAGAGTGTGTTTGTTTGTTTGTTTACCTTACAAGCTAAGCCACCTGGTACAGTGACCACCGTTGTGGCGTTGTCCGCCGACCAACGTGTGAAATGGCATCCTGTAGCATTTTGGTTGGTTCGATCGGACACGCCCAGGCCCAGGAACACAGAGGCAGCCACTGGGCTAATTCGTCGCCTCATCCATCCCCATCTGGCAGGATTGGCCCAAACACGGCCTGCCAACCCAAAATCACGCGCGCCTGGGTGAAAAAGGCAGCAGCAACGGCCCAACTGTATAGCACGGCCGAAACAACCGGCCCACCCTAAGCCCTTCGGCCGCGCGCGCACCTACCGCCGCCGCAGCGAAGGGTGGCCGCGAAGAAATTGTATAGCAGCGAAGAAATTGTATGGACGCGAGCGAGAGCAGCGGCGACGTTTCCTGAGCTACTGGACACCCGCTGGCCGCTGCTAGTGAACTCGGAACGGAAAAGGGAACCCCCACGATGCAGTTCCAAACTAGCAGCAGGTGCGCCGAGACAAGCAGCTTAGCGCAGGGCCCGCGGTCACGGCACACCGCACACGCCACGCCAACCGGCCGGGGCCAGGCTCACCGAACCTGAACCCAGGGAGCGGACGCGGGGGGCTACGCCTCCGCGCAACGGAGCCCCCGGCCGCAGCGAACAAAGGCCCACGACCGAGATCTCCCACGCTTTCGGTCGGTCCCCGCCGCCGCCGCTCCACCGCTCGCGCGCGCGCGCGCCCAAACGTTCCAGACTCCCAGCGGCCGCCGCCCGCCGCGCTGACGTGGAGCGAGCTGCTCCTTGGTCGCCGCCATTACTGCGACCAGCTGGCGCGCGCGATCGCTGGCTGGCTTGGGCTGGGTGTGCGCTGTGCCCGAGTGCCCCCGTGTGAACGCCCAGCTCCGTCGGAATATGCTCTCGCCTGCCGCCCCTGCCCGCGGGGGATATGCTCTTGCTATCCGCCCCCGGCGGCACCGACACGCGCCACGCGCCCATGAGCGCCGGAACGCGAACCGGGGCAGGGGCGGCTCGGGCCGGGCGCAGCGGCAGGAGCACGACAAAATCCCAACGGTGGTTGGCGCACGCATGGCCGCTCCGATCGATGCACGGCAAAAGGCCATGCCAGGCCAGTGCCGCCGCTCTGATGCCTCCAGGAACGTAACGTGCCTCGCGCATTCGCTCGGGTCTCTACTGCGAGCTGGAGACCAGTCTGTCCAGCTCCAGCACAGCCAACGCCTTGAGCTCGAGCTCGAGCTCGAGCTCGCTCCTGCTGCCGCGGATCTCGCACGCAGCTAGCTAGCTGTTGCGGTGCCCCTGCGCGGCGGCAGGGGAATGGGATCTGAGGGCGCGATTCGTGGGATCAGATGGCGCCTCCACCAGAACGGCCGCCAAGCCTGAGGTCGCCATAAAAAAAGTTGCGACATCTATATCGTCTCGTCTACACGCTGTCGACGCTGTCACTGGTGGGCAGTGTGGGATGGAGCGACCGCTGCGCATACGGGCTTTGTTTAATCGATCGACGGATGCTTTTTTTTTAAAAAAAAAGGCTCATCAGTCAGTACTAATCGAGTGTCTGTACTGGTACACTAACACTCATGGGATTTAGGATGGGATCTGCTGTCCATCGTCCATGTGACGGCGCCGGCGACGGTGGTTACGACCTGCTCGGGGGGATCACGGATCATGTGTTGCGGTGGTGCTGTCTGGATTTGATTAGTCGTTCTTAGCATGGAGCATGAGCCCGGCGAGGGGACGAGATCTCGGCTCGAACGCGTTCTTGGCAAATTCATGGCTTCTGTGCTCGTCGCCTACTCCCGGAATCCGGACGGATATGCTCTCACATGATCTGCCCAGCTGCTCACCGGTGTCGGCGCGGACGCGCGGTTGAATGGACAGAGCAACTTGCCCCATGGCTGCGGCTGGCCGGAGCGGACTACCGGGTAGCGTCCAACCAACGAATGCTGCGCGCGTCACCCGCCGTGGACGGACGCGGACAAGCGCGCGGCAAGTGGGACTGTGGCCTGTGGGAGCGCGAGAGCAAGGCCACCGACGGACGGCTGCGCTGCGCTGCGCTTGCGTGCGGGCGTGCGCGTCGCGCTCGGGGGGCGGTTCGGTTTGGTCGCGTGCGCCGCTGCTGGCTGATGCCCTGGCGGCCGCTGCCTTTTTCTGGGCGCGCTCGGTGCGGTGCGGTGCGGTGGGATGGAGGGATGCCGATCGACCGCCTCGTCGACAGCGATGTCCGTTTGGCGCTTGCTAGCGGGTGACCACGTTATCGCGCGGCCTCGGCGTCCGCGCCGGCGCGCGCGCGTCATGTGTCCTGGACTTGGAGGCGTCTGGCGGTCGGGGGTGGGGAGCGTGCCGGCCGGCCGCGGATCGCGGCACGGCGCCTTTCTTTTGTGGGCTGCACGCAGCAGGAACGAACGAGCGGCGGCACGTTCACACCAGGGGATCGGAGGGTCCTGTTTCATTCTTGAGGAACGGAGTGAAAGCTCTACGATCAGCATCATCAGGGACGTGAAAAGTGAAACTGGACTTGCTCCTCCGAACCAAGCCGCTCGTTCCCATGAACAGACCGACACGCCAAGGAGGTGCCCAGATGCTACTCCTATCCGTTCACCGATTCCGTGATGAATTTTACCGCTTTTTGAATGGAGCAGCATGTGGGTTCTGCCTCTCGAGGCTGCCCATTCGCCATCATCAGTCGTCACCGGTGCAAGTTGTAATATTTCAAAATTTTGAAATGTTAAATTGAATGAAATTTCAAAAATTTAAAACTTTTTATTTGAATTGTGTGCTCAATTGAAAATGGAAATCAAATTCTACTCTTTTTTAGAAATTTCCTAATAAATTAAATCTCAATTCAATTTCAGAACTTATGTGCTAGTTTGATTTGGCTCTTTTGGATTTTGTTGAATTTAAAAAATGAGTGGATTCAAAATTCAAACTAAATATAAATAAAAACAAAACATAACCTAAGTCCGGCCCGAGGCCACACCGGTCTGGCCCACCGGCCACCCGCCTAGCCTCACCGCCTGGGCCAACAGGCTGGCTCGTTACGGCGGCCCAGCCAGCCAGCCCGGCCACCAACGCCGCCGCTCCCCCTCTCTTTCTCTCGCTGACACGTCGGGCATGCTCGATAGCCGGCACTGCTCCCCTTTCTTCCTCCTCGCGTCGTATGCCTCACGAGCACGGCACGTGTGGAGGCGACCGGGCGAGCTCGCCGCGCTAGCGCCCACTACGCGGCCGCGTGCGCGCTCGTGACTCCTTCCGGAGTCTTCCACCATGGGGAAAACCCCGTTTTGCCCTCGTCTCGCGCCTCCAAACCCTAGCACCGAGCCGCTAGATGGCCGCCACGCCATGCCCCGATGTGCACGTCGAGGGATTCCGTGATCCCTCGATGGCGCACAGCCCCGCTGCCCTAGCCCTGGCCGCGAGCTATAAATAGCCCCGGCCAGCAGCCTCTTCTCGCCATTCCACACCACCCGGGGCTTCTCCCCTTTCCACCGCCAGCCAACCGAGAGAAGAAGGAGAGAATGAGGAGAAGAGAAGGAGGAAAGAAGAAGAAGGGCCGCCACCACCGGGGCGCTGCTCCGCCGAGGGAAGCAGTCGGAGTCGCCCGTCGCCGCCACGCCGGCGAGGGAACCACGAGCCACCGTTGTCACACCGAGGAGATCCGCGACCTCGTCACCGTCTTCGTCAAGCTGGCTACCTTCTCCTTCTCCGCCCCACCGTGAGCGCCGCCGCCTCCCTTTTCCCCTCTCTCTATTCCAGCCTTCGCCGCCGGCTTCTTGCACCACACGCTGCTCCGCCGCACCACGACTGGCAGCACGTCGTGACGCTCCTGGTCGCGCGTGGCCTTATGGCATCATGGGACCGAGCCGCCGAGGCCGCTGGCCGTTTCCACGGTCGGCTAGCCAGCACGACCGCGCGGCCGCAGGGAAGACCCTGCTTGGCCGACGCGCGTGGGCACCCGCACTTGCCTCGCCACACCGTGCCGCCGTGTTGCTCGCCGCAACGTCATGCCGTGTCGCGACGTCGTGGGCGCAGTCACCACGAGCCCTTAGCCGCGACGCCCACCTCGCCGCTACTGGCTGTTGCACCAGCCAATCAGGCGCGTGCCACACGCTCGACTACACATTCGGCCGGCACACCGGATCTCGGGCTAACCCTGTGCGGCCACGTGCGCGCCACATGGACGCCACGTGGTAGTGCCATGTAGGATAGGTTGTCCATATGGAGCCACGTGGCGCTGACGTGTCAAAGGATCGGGTCCACTCATGGGGCCACTAACAGACAAAGGGGCCCACTGACCAGTAGGGTCAGTTGGCCGTGGACCGGTCAACGTTGGTCGTTGATCGGTCAACGCTGATGTCATGCTAACGTCAACCGACATGTAGCACCCTCCGTGTTGCCACGTGGCGCAACCAGAAGCTGATATGTGTCGCCCCAATTAATGTTCTTTCGAAATTAATTAAATAATTAAATAAATCTTTTAATCTTTAAAAAATCGTAACTAATTCATTTGAACTCCGGAAAATATGAAAATGGTTGCATTAAATACGTAAAATCAAGCCCGTGCTATTTGTAGCTAGTTTGATGTTATTTGGATCTTCTAAATTTGGCTTTATTAGAGTTTTTGCCTAAATATAATGTCGGTTAATTTATGTTGCACCATATCTTGTTCTGTTCGAACCCGAGCTACAACCCGGAAGACTCTCAAGATTCCGAAAACACCGAGAAGGATCCCAACGACTACGGACAAGGTGTCATGTCACTCCCAATCATATAGATCATATGCATGCTTAGTTGCTAGCGCTTTATTTATGATGCTTGGATGATGGTTGACTACATAGTCCATGATTCTAGCCATGACTTGATAATTATTTATCCTGTTTTCTTTGTTACCTACCTATGGGCTAGTTACAGACCTCCTTGCTTATATCTATATACATGCTTTTTGAGTTATGGATAGGCATATGCCATGCTTTTGTGATGGGATTCCTTGTACACTCGCGTGCGTTTTGGGTGAGTGTGATCCCTTGACGTGTTTTGGCGGGAGCAAGCCGCGGTTGGTACTGAGGAGTGCCTTGCTAGGAGAGAGCATTCTGGTCTCTCTCCACCCCCTGTGCCTATGGCGGGTACTTTGTTTGACACCGAGGAGCAGGTGGCGTACTTGTACGTTGCAGGTGCTTCGGCACATACTTTGCATAGTTGAGTGCTTGCTCTCAGGCCCTAAGGACCGAGTCAGTTTAACCATATTTCTTTGGACTATTTACGTACATACCATTCATCTTGTTATGGGTGAGGTTTGGTCCGAAAGTAGTGGTGAATAGTGCTCAGCCTGTAGGTAGATTGGAAGATCAGTATAAGGAGTTCAAAGCGTTGACCTACAACGACCAGACTGTACCCTAGCGTGGGTAGGTTTCATAGCTTCAAGGTCTCCGACTGGTAGCAGCGTGCCCTACAGTGGAAGACACTACTAGAGTCGAGAAAACAGGAAAGTGCTAACCACCTACTAGAGCTTCAACTGTTAGATGGGGTTTGGACGGCTGATCCCTGTTCAGGCTCCATCCGTGCGGGTACAGATGTACAACATCTGCAGAGTGTATAACCTATAGTTATAGTCCGTGTCCACTGGTATGGACAGTCCTCTGATTTGTTACTCTGACTAGACTTTATTATACTTCTACCTTCCCTTTTTGAGATACGTCGGCGTTTGCCATTGAGATGTGAGGGAAGGGAGCTCTCGCATTGCCTAGTGTGTTTGGGTGCTGGATTTTTGGGTAAAGGATCTGATGGTTTGTGATGACTTCCTTGTTGTGAGGTGTTGACCTCAGAGATGGTATTGCTTTGATGCATCCTTGATCGCCGCTGTTGCTGCTGCATAAATCTCTACAGCCACATATAGATTTATCCATGCATACAATATTATTCCTCGTTTCCTTGGTTTACTGTTTTTGGGAGTTGACATGGCCTACCTGCTTCTTAGGTAGATGGTGGCTTTTCAGGATCGGAGCCTGACTACAACTTCAACAACAATGGATGGGAAGACTAGGGATGGTACCTCGCTTAAGTCGCCTCTGGAGATAGTGTTCGCCGTAGCTTATGTTTCCATTGCGTAGATGTTTTACCTTTCACGATTCAGTTCTGATGGACTTGTACTGGCATGTGCCAAAATGTTGTACTCGATATTTATGATATTGTTACTCTATTGTTATTCTATATTTTTATATTGGTATGAATTTGTAGCGTCTGTGATAGTGAGTCGCACGTGATAGTTTTTTAGGACAATCACGAAGATGCGTTGGGTTAAATTCTCATTCAGACCGTTTCACAAGTGGCCCGGCATGTCAGATTGCGCAGCGCTATGGTCTCGCAGTGCGATAGGTACTCCTGCTCCTGCCCACTGCTGCAGCACGGTGCCAAGACCCAGGCCCTCAGCCCATAACTTCGGCACGCGCACCACCTGACACCTGCGGCAGCAACTACTAGCAACCAGCCAATGCCCTGTTTAGTGCGTACCCCCTTGTCACCTCGCGAGATCGCTCTCGGCTCGGTGCACGGATCGATTTTTTACCTGTACCGGAGCCCAGCGCGTTCGGGCTGTAGTACAAAACTACAAGCACGACCGTGCGTCCGTGCTCCAGTTCGACCTGCCGGCCGGACGGACGGAGCGCGGCGCAAAGCGGAGGGAGCCCCGGCGGCGCATTTGCGGCGCCCCGTGCGCGCGCTCCCGGCCGATCGATCGCACCACCGCCGCGCGAAGTTATGGCGGGATCCGTGCGGCGTGGCCGTGGCTCGCCCTGCCCTCTCTGTCCTGTCCTGTCCTGTCCCCGTGCCCCGTCCTCGTCCTGCCCGCGCGGGCACGCGAGGTGGCGGCGACCGTTCACGCGCGCCGGCACACCAGACTACCACAGCACATGCCACCGGCGACCGGCCGGACCCTGCCCGATGGGAACCTGAAGACAACTCGCCAAAATCATGCGCGATGCCGATGCGTGCGTGCCTGGCCGGCCTTGGCGGGTTGCCAGCCAGCCGCGCGTCATGTATTCGTCCCCTCCGGCCGCCACTCGCCAGTCGCCACGCCACCCCTTGTGGCGTGCGGCCGGGGATCGCGAGCTGCTTAGGGTGCCATTGGTTGCCTGCTTCCGCTCGGGCTAGGCTTGCCGGATGCAGGATCTCTTTGGGTGTTTGGTTTTTTAAATCTCCTAAAATTTATGTCACATCGAATATTCGGATGTTAATTAGGAGGATTAAATATAAACTAATTATAAAACTAATTATACAGATGGAGGTTAATTTACGAAACGAATCTATTAAGCCTAATTAATCCATCATTAGCACATGTTTACTGTAGCATCATATTGTCAAACCATAGACTAATTAGGCTTAATAGATTCGTCTCGCAAATTAGTCTCCATCTGTACAATTGGTTTTATAATTAGTCTATGTTTAATACTCCTAATTAGTATCTAAATATTCGATGTGACAGGAATTTTAGGAGATACTAAAGAAACAAACACCCCCAATGATTAGTTGCTTGCATCGATTCTCGAGCTTGGCTATTCCGGTGCAAAATGCATCGCCCACCTCCAGGGAAACGAGGATGGTGGCCGTTTCTCCAGGCCAGGCTCACTGGACTCGGGCAATTAATCAGTTAATGACTTTATTAGTGTATGATTAGCATATATTAAATGATATTAACCTATTTTAAATAATATTAAGGAGTAATAAGATGAATAATAGGCTATAAGAGAATATTTACACATATTAAATATCATAGTGATAGTTATTTGTCTATTTTATCTTACGCAACATGTTTTCATGCAACCAACCATCATTGCTCTGTTCGCTTCAGCTTATCAGCCGGCTTATCAGCCACCAAACAATATTTTTCTCTTACAACAAATCAGTCGTTTCAGCTTTTCAGCCGGCTTATAAGTCCAGCCTAGCAGGTCTCATCTCATCTCAACGAGGTCGAGTGCAGTGTTGCATGCGCTTAGCTTGTCCAACGGAAGCCTGGTTTCGAGATACAAGCCAGGCTGGTCACATACGCAAACCAATCACGCTCTTAGCTAGCGCGAGGCTGGCCTGGTGTGGTATCCCAAGCTGAAGCTGCCAAGGGTGCCCGAGTGGCGAGTGTCGGTCGGTCTTTGTTTGGCCAGAGTTTCTTTTGTGGCGTTCATGATTTCGGGGGGCATTGCTGTTGAGATCCTCCACATGGGTTGACAGCAAATGCGTGCGCGTACGGCGTGTAGTATGGAGGTGCGCGCGATGGGATCGGAGCTCGATGTCTCAACAGCAACGTGCCGCGTGGTGTGGGGAAGGGGAACGTGGACTCGCTGATTATAGCGTCGGTTTACTTGAGAATTAAGATGGGTTTAATTAGCTGGAGATCGATCGAGTTGTTGATTTGCATGGGCGATGGGTGGAGCAGGAGGCAGGGCCTCTTTGGACGTATTATTGTTAAAATTTAGCAAGTGCTAAAGTTTAACACTTTTATCTATTGGCACTTCCGTTTGAAGACATGACTAATGGATAGAGCTAAAGTCCATAAAAAATCACTTTTGCCCTTTTATCTTCTCACCTCCTTCCTTTCTCCCCCCCTTTTTATCTTTTCACAAGCCATTAGCACTATTTGCTCCTCTCCACCAGTTAATAATTTTGCACCTTTTTGAAGCGGGTTAAAGTTTAGCCATCCCGTTTTGATGGCTAAGGACCGTTTGGATGGACTAAAATTAAATTTTAGCACTTTTAGATGTCTAAACTTTAGTTGGCTAAAACTAGCCCCGCCTTGTTTGGAACCAAAGCTCATTGTAGCCTATTTATTGATAAAAGTCCATTTTATCCTTAGGGGGTGGAGGAGAAATCACGGTAAGGTTTTAGAGGAGGATATTTTTAGTCTTTTGCCATTCATGTCTAAAATTAGCCCACATTAGCTGGGTTTGGAGGACTAATGAACTAAAGTTTAGTTGGAGGTTGGCTAATTTTTAGCTCACTTTTAGCCCCACTGTTTGGATCATCAGGGAATTTTTAGCCGGCTAAAGTTTAGTCCCTAGATCCAAACATGACATAATGTATAAAGGTACTTTAGTATTTTTCATCTGTTAGCCATGGCATCCAAAGTATATACTCTTGATTTCCTTTTCCAGGAAAAAACAGAACAAGTTAGCATGTACTATGTTATCCTCTAAGTCGAGGATCATGTATAAACTATGGAATTCTTGTCGTTGAATACCTGAATCAATGATTCAGCCGTGCACAAATAGGGATGGGTGCGTCTAATATAATACCAATATAATGAGACGCTGCTTCTTATTAACGGCTTTGCTTGACCATTGATTCTATAGTTTAGTAGTAGATTTTGTCAAAATTATTAGTACTAAAAGTTCTCAGCCTTTAGTACTGTGTCATAACGCTACCCCATGCTAAAGGGTCACTTTTAGTACCGGATGGTGTTATGACCTGGTACTAAAATGCTTCCGGGGACCTCTAAATTTGGACCCAGTACTAATGCTAACATTAGCATCAGATCAAAATGTACCCCGTATTAAGGCATGGGACGAATGCTCATATTTCTAGTAGTGTAAAATGATATATTTACGAAATTTAATCCTAATATAACTATATAAGTCAATATATGGTAAAAAGATAGTGTGCTTCCTAATCATTATATATTTCGAGAATGATAATCCTTATTCGATTTATCATTGTACAAAAATATGCTATTACAAATGCCAGAGCTCTACCAGTCTATTCACAACCATAAATGCAGCTCACTACCTAGACGATTTCACATGGTCGTCATTTACTCGACCATGACACCATGTTATAGCAAACAAGTGGTGTGTGCTAGCGAGAAACCATGAAATAGCGTAAGAACTACTCCTCGAGATATTAAGACATCTCACGAGCCACACCCATAAACAAAAAGTACAGTTAGGTCAATTAAAAGTTTCTGTGTGCAATGCTGCAATGCTAGCGAACATATCCATGTTGCTAGGTGAGAATTAAAAAAGGGGACCAACCAACTTCCCAAATATCTTGGTACGCAATTTACAACAAACACGCACACAAAAAAAGGGCCTGGATGTTTATGTTTTTTACGTGCAGCTGCAACCACTGAATCATGGAGCACCATCAGCGAGCTAGCAGTAGGATGAAGGTCCCTATCAAGCATTAGAGTGCACCGAACGGCCCAGCTATGGGAGAAAGGTCTCCCTAAACTAACTGAATCATCAGTCGGTGGACAAGCACCCCGTATCTCCCAATTGCTGCTGTTGAGATGGCTCCATGGCTTCAGGGAAAATGGACAAAAGGTAAATTGATTCAAGCTAGTTTTATCTCCGGGATTAATCGCCACCCATTCTGCGCATGTTTTTATTTTTTTTAAAAATACTTGAACATGAACATTTGACATCTTATAACAATAGGTTCACTTTGGAGACACAAAATTCGTGCTGTCAATAGGATAGGAGGTGGCGGTGACTCAACGTGATGTGTAGTAAATTAGTGAAGGTAATAGAGAGATGATGCCTGTAGGATGAGTCATAATTTGAGAGGCATGATGGAAGAAGAAAATCAATGGAGCCATGATGAGCATGAAAATTCATAAAAACACGATACCAATAATTTGCACTTTTGTCACACAAAGCCTGGAGAAAAAAAATAAAAATACATAAAAGCAGTTGCTAGTGTGGGTCGCTTTAGGTGCAAGTGCAAAGCGGTGAAGATGAAATGAGCCCCGAGCGTAACCATAATTGTCCTTCAACTTGCCATGCACTAATAGCAACAAAGGTTCTAACTACCATCATTTTTTGATTTTATTCCCGGTAGAACCCTAATCTGATTATTGATAAGTGTAGTCATTTTGTTGAGTGCGATTGAACCTGGCTAGGAGAACTCTAATAATAGCCGCTTGTTTGGAGCACACAAATTTGATCAGAAGCAGCACTGTGACCCATAGATAAAATGCACGTAAAGTATCCATATTTTCAGATACCCCAATGCACAATTTTTGTTGAAATTTAAATCTGCTTTCTCCTCGCTGGTGCCCCAGCATTCGCTGCTTTCTCTCTCCTCAGGACCACCAGAATAAGGGAGTTGATGGCAAGTCGTTGCCTCACGGGGCATTGCCAATTTTGGCGCCATCATCGTTGATCCTTTAGGAAGATTGGGTAAACACACTGCCCAAAGCAATGTTTATCCAATGTTGAACACAATTTACACGTCAGCGCAAGCTCACTCCCTTAACCTTCCTGATCCAGATCTTTTCCTGCCTATCAAAGAAAAGAAAAAGGAAAGATAAGATGTTTATCCTGCGGGCCCACCTGCCATCCCGGGCCAGCAAAAGCGCAAAAAAATTTCCAGCCCACCACACCACACCACACCACCACACGCAGTGACGCAACTCTTACACATTAGCCCCTCCGATTTATTCACATTCTCAACCCGCCCCATCTTCTCTCTCCTCGCCACCTCCGCGCTCGCTCCCGCTATTTAACCACGCGCCCCGAGCACAGGGGAGAGAGCGTGCAGAGCGAGACGCGTCGCCCCTCCCCCACCCCCGCCGCCGCCTCGCGCCCGTGCGTTCCCCGCGCGTAGGGTTAGGGTTTTGGCCCCGCCGACGCCGCCATGGCGATCCTCTCGCCGCTCGCCACCGAGGTGTTCATCCCCATCGCCGGCATCATCGGCATCGCCTTCGCCGTCGTGCAGTGGGTGATCGTGTCGCGGGTGAAGCTCTCCCCGGCCGCGGCCGCCTCGGGCGGCAGCAAGAACGGCTACGGCGACTACCTCATCGAGGAGGAGGAGGGCCTCAACGACCACAACGTCGTCGTCAAGTGCGCCGAGATCCAGAACGCCATCTCCGAAGGTGAGGAGCAGGGTCTCCCAGATCTGGTGCTGCCGCTTGGTTCGTTTAGATCTGCGCATTTCGTGCTGGAAGCCACGTTTTTTTTTCTCTCGCGCGAGGATGACGCTATGACTCGCCGTGTTTAGGATAAAATTTTCTCGAAAGGCGAGCGAGATCTTTGGGATATAAGGTTCAGGCTTTTGCTGGCCGTTCCTTTCTTTAGTAGATTTAATTAATTAACACTGATCTGGCGGTAAAGTTCCAAATTTAGCATGGGTCAGCTAGCTAAAACATCCTTCTAATTTCTACCCACCATCTCCCCGTCTATAACGGCTTTCTAAACAGACGAAAATCATGAGAAACTTTTGCTGAACCGAGATTACTGTCAGATTAGATATTTTCAATGGAAGACAAATCTTTCTGGGGGGGGGGGGGGGGGGTACTGGGTACCTTTGTGTTGTGGGGGCTGCCAAATGCTGTTCCCTTTTCCTTCCCAAACTATGTACTTTTGTGATATTTTCAGGAACTCTTGGCACCTGTCCCAAATCTGGGTTTTTCAAGTGGGGGTCATGTGATGTGTTACTGTTGTTTTGCTAGAATTCGATTCACGGGTCCCAAGTGGGGCTCACAAATAATTTTTCTCCTCCCCTGGGACGTGTAAATCTGGGAATTGGCTTTAGGTGCCTGTGGTTGGTGGTGCTGAATCTGGGCTTTGTTAAGGATTTCTTTTAATGCCTTGAGCGGAGCTCTTGCCCTGTGTCGGTGCTGTAGTGGAGATGCAGTTGCTTTCAACTGAGTCGTGTAGATCTCGAAACTCAGTAGTGGAAGGTGCGTGATGGACCTGTCTCTAACTAACTAGAGTATATGTGTACACGTAAGAAGTAGATTGCTGGAACGCCATTTGGCTGTGACTTAAGCTTACAACAATTGTTAACTGGACTCTGATGTCCTAGTTTTAGGTAGATCTGGACCTGGAAGGCCTGGTTCTTGGATAAGGACATCTGACATGTCTCACCAATGTGTCAATTGTTCCCTGACTTCTGAGCCTCCCAACCAGATCGGCATGGATGGTCTAGTGCTCATTGGATACGTGTCGAATCCGTGGGGTTTTGTTTGAACCTGCCACCAATCTTGACCCCTTGTGTTTTTTTTCCTATGATTGAGATGGGGACACAGGGAGATGAGCACTTTTGGAGGTACCTGCTTGGGGGGTCATGGGTTTGTGACTTCCCTGGGTTGTTGACAACTGGCTGTTGGATGTGTCAGTCTGTAGGCTTAGGTACTAGTACTAGAAAGATAAAATTGGACCAATAGTTGTATTCTTTCTGGTGTTTGTTTAACTGAGCATGCCTTTATATCGTTCTTAGTTAGCATGTGCAACACAATCTAATCTGGGATTTTGTTATAGTTACTGCTTTTACATCCTACTATCCTAGTGAGACTAATCATCTGATCTATATTTGACAAATGTCTTCTCTTTTATGAACAGGAGCAACATCGTTTCTCTTCACGGAGTACCAATATGTTGGTATTTTCATGTCGATCTTCGCTGTTGTCATCTTCCTCTTCCTTGGTTCGGTTGAGGGATTCAGCACAAAGAGCCAGCCCTGCACCTATAGCAAGGGAAAGTACTGCAAGCCCGCTCTCTTCACTGCACTCTTCAGCACTGCATCCTTCTTGCTTGGAGCTATCACCTCTTTGGTCTCTGGTTTCCTTGGAATGAAGATTGCCACATATGCCAATGCCAGAACCACCCTGGAAGCCAGGAAGGGTGTCGGGAAGGCATTTATTGTCGCTTTCCGCTCTGGTGCCGTCATGGGCTTTTTGCTTGCATCAAGCGGTCTTGTGGTTCTCTACATCACCATTAACGTATTTAAGTTGTACTATGGTGATGACTGGGAGGGTCTTTTCGAGTCTATCACTGGGTATGGCCTTGGTGGGTCTTCCATGGCTCTCTTTGGAAGAGTTGGTGGAGGTATCTACACAAAGGCTGCTGATGTGGGTGCTGATCTTGTTGGCAAAGTTGAAAGGAACATCCCCGAGGATGATCCTAGGAACCCAGCTGTGAGTTTTCTTATCTCTGCTTTGGGCTTACAATATTAATTTACAGGCAATCCTGTCACTTACAGGAGGGCCATATGACACTTGGTATTGTCATTTCTGAACTTGTAAATCTTGTTTTGCAGGTGATCGCTGATAATGTTGGTGACAATGTTGGTGACATTGCTGGAATGGGGTCTGATCTCTTTGGGTCATACGCAGAATCTTCCTGTGCTGCCCTTGTTGTTGCATCTATTTCATCTTTTGGAATCAACCATGATTTTACTGGGATGTGCTACCCACTGCTTGTGAGCTCTGTTGGCATCATAGTCTGCTTGCTCACCACACTCTTTGCCACTGACTTCTTTGAGATCAAGGCTGTGAAAGAAATCGAACCTGCACTTAAGAAGCAGCTCATCATCTCCACTGCTCTGATGACTGTTGGTATTGCGATAATCAGCTGGTTGGCCCTTCCAGCCAAGTTCACCATCTTCAACTTTGGTGCTCAGAAGGAAGTATCCAACTGGTATGTTATTATCAACCTTTGCTGTTTGTGTGCGGAATGTACTCTCTTCTGACTGAAGTGTCATGTGTTTGTAGGGGCTTGTTCTTCTGTGTTTCAATTGGTCTGTGGGCTGGTCTTATTATTGGTTTTGTCACAGAATACTACACCAGCAATGCATACAGGTAAGAATCCTATCGGTCTATAATTAGGTCTTACTAATCAATAATTAGTGTTTCTTGATCATTTATGTGATACTGTTTTAACCCTAACATGATTTTTTTTCCCTATATGGCAGTCCTGTGCAAGATGTTGCGGATTCCTGCAGAACTGGTGCTGCCACCAATGTGATTTTCGGTCTGGCTCTAGGATACAAGTCAGTTATCATCCCAATTTTCGCCATTGCTGTCAGCATCTATGTCAGTTTCTCTATTGCTGCAATGTACGGCATAGCAGTTGCCGCCCTTGGTATGCTAAGCACAATCGCAACTGGCCTTGCTATTGATGCTTATGGTCCCATTAGTGATAATGCTGGTGGCATTGCTGAGATGGCTGGAATGAGCCACAGAATCCGTGAGAGAACTGATGCTCTTGATGCAGCTGGCAACACCACTGCTGCTATTGGAAAGGTAAAGTTGTATTCTGTGTTGGCTCAAGTCGATTCGATTCTATTAGATGTTTAACAAGGAAATTGTTGAACTTATTTCATTTGTATCCTCTTGCAGGGATTTGCCATTGGATCAGCTGCTCTTGTGTCCCTGGCCCTTTTTGGTGCCTTTGTCAGCAGAGCTGGAGTGAAGGTTGTCGATGTCCTGTCCCCCAAGGTCTTCATTGGCTTGATTGTCGGAGCCATGCTTCCATACTGGTTCTCTGCCATGACCATGAAGAGTGTTGGAAGTGCTGCTCTGAAGATGGTTGAGGAGGTCCGCAGGCAGTTCAACACCATTCCTGGTCTGATGGAGGGAACTGGCAAGCCTGACTACGCTACCTGTGTCAAGATCTCTACCGATGCTTCCATCAAGGAGATGATCCCCCCAGGTGCTCTGGTCATGCTCACTCCCCTCATTGTTGGAACCCTCTTTGGTGTGGAGACCCTCTCTGGTGTTCTTGCTGGTGCCCTGGTTTCTGGAGTGCAGGTGCGTATCACTTCCTGTTGCTCTGTGTATTTACTTTTGTGTGTTAACTGGTTGAATGGTTTATGACGTTTGAAATCTTGGCAGATTGCCATCTCTGCTTCCAACACTGGTGGTGCATGGGACAATGCCAAGAAGTACATTGAGGTAAGGGCTCTGAAAAAGTCCTGGATAATACGAGTCAGTATCTATGGTCAGTGATTAACTTTGTCCTCAACTTTACCTTGTTTGTTTCAGGCTGGTGCCAGCGAGCACGCAAGGACCCTGGGCCCCAAGGGATCAGACTGCCACAAGGCTGCCGTTATCGGCGACACCATCGGTGACCCCCTGAAGGACACCTCTGGCCCATCCCTCAACATCCTCATCAAGCTCATGGCCGTGGAGTCCCTTGTGTTCGCCCCCTTCTTCGCTACCCACGGTGGCCTGATCTTCAAGTACCTGTAAGAGCCACACCAAGCGCAGCAGAAGTATACACCGATCCGTGGACATCTTGAATAACTCTTGCCAGATCGCCAGTTCGTGTGTCGTGCGCGCAGAGTTGCGCCGCTGTTTTTTTGGTCTCATTGTTTCAGGATTGCTGCTACTGTTCATCTTTCTCTTTGGGCCTCCTGGAGGCGTTACCATTAGCCTTACTCTTACCGCTTGTAGCACCACGTAGAAGAGAAGAGATGTCCTGTGTCTGGCAAATTTTCCCAGTCCCTTGATGATGGCGATGATGTTGAAATCTTTGAACAATGATACATGATTGTTGCATCGTACTGGTGGCAAATCATATGGTTTGTTAATGGCTACCTTCTGCCCATCATTCCAATGTTGTGTTATGTACTATCGCCTGCAGTGTAGTGTAATGCAAGGTAAGCGCTCGTTGCTGTTTGCATTGCGCATTTCCATTGTACTATTTCGCTAAAACAGCCAACAAATCTGGCCATTACAAACTGAAACTTATTTTCTTTGTCATGGAAAAAAAATGCAGCATCTACAAATGCCTGCTTCAGAAAGAATCTGAAAACTTATTTTGTTCCAGTTTGATTCAATCGGTTTCTCATTCTTCGTTGCACCACAATATTCTGGACAAGAGTATTTCTTTGGTTCCATTTGCTTCAAATCAACTCATTATTTTCCATCACACTATAAAAGTAAAATTATTACGTCCTGTACTTTGTAGCTCAACATTTTTCTTCCAATACCACTCTTAAATTCATTCAACTTTTTTCTCGCCCTTGCACAATTCTGCTTCATCCAAACAATGAATTGAAATGCTTTAAAAAAAACTGAGACGCTGGAAGATAGCTTTTGCCCTTTCCATTGTTCATCATCATAATTTTTTCAACCTTTTACATTGCAAGAATCCCTTTCCTTTGGCAATTGCCTTGCATCTCACTTCATCGTCCAGATGGAAAGCTTCGCTGTCCATCCATCATCACCAATCACGAATCACCCCCAAACACCCATTATTATGATCTACATGCCGGGGCATTGAAATGTGGAATCCGAGCGAACACAATGGAGTAGGGCGCCACGGCGATGGGCTCCGCCGCGCCCACCTTCACCGGCTCCAGCCTGGGGATGCTCCCGTCGGCGCCGGTGGCCAGCGCCCTGCCGTTCAGCAGCATCACCTGGCTCCGCAGATCGCCGCCCTTGGGCGTCAGGTGGTACTCGTCTCTCGTGGCGCCGGCGGCCGCCGCCGCCGCGAGCCCGGGGGCGTGGGAGTGCCCGAACTTCCTGCCGTGCCTCCTCCAGCCGTGCTTGTGCTCACCGGCGGCGGCGGCTTGGGTTGTCACAGAGACTTGGGTCGTGGTGTTGCTCCTCCGAGCGCCGTGGTTGTGCGCACCGCCAGCGACGGCGGCGGTTTGAGTCACTGAGACTTGGGTCTTGGTGTTGCCGCTGAGGTTGATCAGCAGTAGAGTGATTCCTGGCTGAACGATGAGCATGCAGGGGAAAGAGTGAGCACGAATTCTCTAGGAGATGACAGTTTTTCTTTAATGATTTTGCTGATGAAAATGTGCTGAATTCCTTACCGAATCTCTTGCGCAGTGCGCGTATGCGCGGATCTTGTTGGTGCCCGTGAATGTTGTTGCTAGAACTTTGGTTCCCATGAGGCGATGCCACAGTAAAGCGCTGCAATGAAAATAAAACGAGGATAAAAATCTCAGAAAAAAGAAATCTATCATTGAAGTGACAAACTGGCAATTTTTTGGTTTGCAATGCCATTTGTTGGCTTGGACATGAAGTAGCTGTTGGGTTCTAATCGTTTGGGATGGTTCTATGCATTTAGAACAAAGGATTGTAGCTTGTTCAATGCATCCAATCGTGTTAGTATTCCAGCACAAGACGATTCGTTTTGTCGGTATACAAGGCAAGTTTTTCGTCAAGTGGCTGTACCTGTTACTTGTTATGTAAGTCTTGAAGAAAATGATGTATTTTTACCTGTAATAGTCAGGGTTGGGTTGGAATGTTGTGGTGTTCAGCAGGCCGTAGTTGCCACCAATCAAACTCTGTCTGCAGTAGCTCTTTGTGTCATACTTTGCTGACATCCCAAGCTGATCCAAAAACCTGGAAAATCACCCCAAAAAATCTCAATAAAATACATCTTGATGAACTTTTATAGAATTTAAAAACCAGAAAACTTGGTAGCTTACCAGAAGCTGAACACAAAAGCATCAGTGACAAGGTGGTGGCCGCTGTTGTAAGCCCCTCCAGCTTCCCCAACCCATGCGACGGTGGACGTCCCTGTGGATTTCAGTATCCCCTGAAGATTGCTGAATGTACTTATCATTCCGTCTAGGACCGATGGATCGAGGATCTTCTCAATCAGATGTGTATCCCTTCCTGCGATATCCAGCACATTTTACTTCCAGTTTCTGTATGCCCGAACCAAATTCATCCACAAATAGCTGTCGGTGCGCATACCTGGTCCCAAATTGTAGATGTGGTGGGTGATCACATTCAGTAGATTTGGCTTGGTTTTGACGATAAGTTCAGTAAACCAGCCTGGTTCGAAAAATCCTCCAGGAGCAAGCACCAATGGCTTTGATGGATTGCTTCGGTAAATGTCGTCGACTATTCTTCTTAGGGCGATCACATCTGCGGCATATTGGCCAGCCCCAATTCGAGTTCCAACTCCACTACCACTAAGTTCATTTCCTGCAAGGAGAGCACACACACAAGTTTCTCTGAATCCATGATTGACAAGTTTCTCTGAATCCATGATTGAAATTGATTTCACTGCTATTTATTTTTTGAAGACAAAATATTTCAGAATTGCAGGCTCAAAAGTGTTTTTTTTATTTTGGTATAAAAACTGTGGATAATTGAGAAATTGGAAGTAGGCAGCCTAACCACACATGCTGCTGCCCTATAGATTGGACATGTCACATGTCGAGATCAACATTCTGAAATAATTTCAGAGGACCCTACATTGAAAGATGTTTGGACAGCAACTGCAGCACTTCTCCCAAAACAGACACATCGAAAAGTGCCTTTCATAAACGAGTTACGCATTAAATCTTCCTCTTCCATGCCAAACAGCATCGCCAAGCGATGCATTTCGAAACAACTACTAGCAAGATAATAAAATGCATAATACGAACAATTAACATACCAAGCTCCCATCCATGGATTTGGTAGCCCTTGTATGCGGTATACCGAATCAGCGATGCTGCATTGGTGTAATCCCAGGGCCCTCCCATGGATCCATCCGGCAACGGGACCCGGCCGTTCAACGCGTTGAGCCCGAACACAACCTTGGCGCTGCAATTTGTTCAACAACACCCGATGAATGCTCACGGCACAGAAAATTCAGAGTTAGTTAAAAAGGATTCGTCAGACGGTTGAGTGAGTTGCTGAAACTCACCCTGACTTCTGGAAGAAGGCGTTGAGCTCGTCCCACCGGCGCAGGGGCAGGCACCCCTGCGTGAACCCGAGCATCTGGGACGCGTTCTTGACGAACGGCGTGCACGGCCGCCCGAGGTCGGCGGTGCCGTACACCACCTTGTCCTGCAGCGACCCTCCCAGCCGGAGCTTCAGCGGCGAGAACGCTGAAACAAAAATTCACCGCCGCATTGGCAAAGAGATGAGCCGCAGTACGTGACCGGTAACCTCAACGGAGCGGCGGCGGGAGCCGGTCGTCGCCTACCTCTGATGGCATTGAGCAAGACCTTGTTGGAGAGATCCTGCGCGGAGAAGACAGAAACAAACTGCGTGTCACCTCGCCGCGTCCTTGGATCACCAAGAATTCCGGACAGGAATGGAGGGAGGAAGAAGAGATGGCTAGGCGGCGGTGGGTCCCCAGTTCGGCACTCACCAGGTTGAGCAGGCCGGCGCGGCCCCAGGCGCAGGTGCCGTAGTCGCACTTGTCCGGCGGCCACCAGTCCAATGTCGCGCACACGAAGTCCTCCCCCGTCGCCGCGACGGCGCGCCGCCCGTCCACCGCCGCCACCGCCGCATGCCCGCCCGCCGCCCCCGCAGCCGCAGCGCCCAGCGGCATCAGCGTCGCGAAGATCCATACGACCCCAAGAAGCCGCAACCCCGCCGCGACCATGCCGACTCGCCGGCGACCCGGGCAAGGAGCAGGACACGGGCAATGCCCCTTCAGAGGCCCGAGCAGAGCAGTGGCGCGACCGTGTCCGTGTCCACCCCGGGGGGCAAGGAGAGTGCAGAGGAGCACGCGGGAGGAGGACACTGGCTGCCTGCCACTGCCAGACGCCCACACCGCACCCCGCCTAAATAGTAAATGCTAGCGGCCAAGAGGCCACAAGGCATGGAGGCAGAGGCAGGCCAGGTCGGAGCCTGTCCGCGCGGGCTGCAGGGCGGCAGGGCACCTTCACCGCGCGACGCGGCCACCTCTCCGGGCTCTCGGGGTGGCTCCTGCGGTCCTGCCCATGCACACGGCGCGCGACGCGGTAAGCCCGGCGGCCGGGCGGGCCGGCGGTTTCTGTGTCTCCCGTTAGCGGTTAGCTGACCAGCGCGCGCGGTCAGACAGAGCTCGCGGCGGTGACAGCTCAGGTTTATGTTTGGGGGATCGGGGTGGGCGAGCCTAGCCGAGCGCCCGAGCCACCGCCTGGCGCGGTGAAGGTAGGCGGCGGCGGCGGCGGCGGCCGGAGTAATAGAGGCCTCCTGGTTCCTGGGGATTCATCCATCCGCCGTGATGTCTTGTTGCTGCAGGCTCAGGCTGCGCCGCACGGCATCGGCATGGCTCCGTGTTTGTTCTCGTCCTGCCATTGCCGGCGCCATTCGCTAGAGCAGTAGAGTCCATTTGGTTTTATGAGGGAGAATCGACAAGGGGAGGAGTTTGCTGCTTTGTTCGCATTCTTCTTGAGATGAGTGGCGCGTGAACCGCATCGAGGAATGGGCGCTTGCAGTCTTCTTCAGACGAGATAAGAGCTTGCCATGATCTGCGGAAGGAACACGTTTATTTCAACTCCGCAAAATTGATATGTTCTAAACAGAGCAATGTGCTTAGAGCATGGCTAATAATAGAGCCAGATGTGCTGGACTCTCATTGCAGTATCATCTACAGTCAATCTAATTACTCCCTCATACAGCAATTTGCTCATAAAGGAAGCTAATAAAAAAACATGAATAGGTAAAAAAATTGGCTCATGGGTAGAGCTAAAAAAAAGTTGAATAGTTAAAAGCTAGTATGGCTAATAATAAGCTGGCTATTAAAAGCTGTATTATGGAGGCAACTAATGGAGGGAAATGTCTATTATGCCTTTAATGTCACTCTACTTTCTCGTAGCAAATTAAATTAATTTTAAGTTTATGTCCATGGGTATTTTAGTTTTTTCAGTCGATTAGGTAAAAGTAGTTGGGTGATTACTTCCAAATTATCATTCGTTTTGATTTTTCTAAATACTTAACTTTTGCTATGTATCTAGATATAATATATATCTAGGTTTATATTAAAGATTATGCATCTAGAAAAAACCAAAACAAATAGTAATTTGGGACATAGGAAGTAGCTGGAAAGTTTTTATGTGTCAAACTGGATAGTTGCTAGCTTAGAGCATGAAAATAGCTGGATTTATCTAGATCAACTACAGCTAATATTAGCTGAACAGCTTTTGCTTGGATACGAAAACTACACAAAGAAAAAAAATGCACAATGCCCTTCCGGGCAAGCTTGGACAGAGGAAAAGGGTTGAACAAGGGTCAATTCAGTTCAGCCTGTGCTCTGCCACTGCTCTTCATCAGAGACAGGATTGAACGAAATGGACAGAGCTGGGAAGACTGTCTGTGTGGTACACCATTTCCACTGGTCCTCTGCTCCTGCTGCTACTTGCCATCTCCCCAGTTGGAGTTGCCCATCCATCCCGAAAGGACCCTACACCGTGCACGGATGGCCCGTCACGGCTTCGCTTTCCCTTTCCTTTGTGGGCGCGAGATGGCTCATAATGGCCACTGGTAGCCATTGGCAATGGGGTCCTTCAACTGGATGCGTCTTGGATTCTTGGCTCGGAGAGGATATTTTGATGGAATCCCATGGTCTGGACGAGCACGATTTTCGATCGATCAAGGCAATGGCAGCCCCCCCCCCCCCCCCCCCCCCCCCTCCCCCCCCCCCAAAAAAAAAACGCAGTTTTGGTCTCATGTGCATGGGTCAGTTCGGTGGAACGCGGGAAAGGCCGGTACGCTTGGGTACCATAGTTTCTATCGAACAGTGGCATGCCATCTGCAGTTACTGGAGCGTAGCGTCCAAGAGGAAACCACCAGTGGCATTGTAGTGCTGGCACTTACTAGTTGATCATTCTTCTGCAGCTTTGTTGCCGTTCGGATTGGCAAGTTGCTATAGATGGATGGACAACGTTTTGTTGTATTCTACTCCTTGTGGTCAGGTTCATCAGGAAGTCTTTGCCTGGGTAGCAATGGAAAGGCCAACAAATCAACAGTGTCCAGGTTGTTTCACTTTTCTCCCTTATTCCCTTTGTGGGTTTCACTTTTCAATAAAGCCAACAACCCAAAAATTAGTAGGTATACAGTACAAAAGCTACAAACAATAGGCATTCCAAACTGCATATACAAGGCATACATCTAGAATTTCTTTACATACAAATGCGTAGTTGTTATTCATTGTCTCGTTTTGATTGGGTGGAAAAAACATAAATGTTTTGTACAAATATGATATCCCGTTCCTGACAACTAGCTATAGATAGCCAAATGGACGGCCCGACACTACCCGGCACTGGCACTACTCGGCCCGGCACTATTAGGCACTACACTATTAGGCACTATTGCCTAATCGTGTCGTGTCGGGACGTCGTGCCGACCTTCCAGCCCAGACACTACACTATACTATTTTCATAGTGTTGTACTATTTTCATAGTGTCGTGCCGGCACTATAGGCCCAGCGACCCATCGTGCCCGTGCCGACCCTAGCACTATGTATCCACTCATTCAACTCAAAACTTCATCAATTTCATCACAAATTCATATAGATGTACATCAATTCATCCATTTCATCATAAACTCATATATAGATAAACCAATTCCACCGTAAATTCATATAGAGATATATACATTTCATCAAACAGTGTAATATACATCTATTTTACAGCACTATAGGTTGGGGTAATCGTGCCACATAGTGCCTGGCCAAAAATCGTGTCGTGCCTAGACCGGCACTACGTGCCTGTATGGTGGCCCAAGCACTACACTACGCATAGAGCCGTGCTAGCTCAGGTACTATTGACATAGTGCCAGGTCATGTTAGTGTCGTACTTTTTAGGGCCGTGCTTTGGGCCACCCACTTAGCCTCGTTCATCTGACCATCTATACAACTAGCATTGTTATTACCACCCCAAATTAAAATACTCTCTCAAGATTTGCATCTATCCAAATAGCTGATACTTTGCAGTTTACATGCGCTTCAATAAGGTTTTACTATGAAATCCCGTGTATAAGCTTTAGGGAAGTTAGTTTTCTTATCTTCAAGTCGTCGTTATGGAAAATCTGAATTTCTTTGGATTCCTGCAAGAATTCTAGCACTCTCTTAAACGATTCCTGAGGGTTGTTTCTAGTACCGCGAGGAGCCGGGGCGATGTTGCCCACGGGCCCGCTATAGGTGCCGCGCCGCAGC
The DNA here is from genome assembly GCF_000263155.2 of Setaria italica. NCBI lineage: Eukaryota > Viridiplantae > Streptophyta > Magnoliopsida > Poales > Poaceae > Setaria > Setaria italica. The sequence goes on along the minus strand of NC_028453.1, from coordinate 3,996,105 downwards.
GCGTCATGGCTCTCGCCGACCGCCCTCTCCTCGCCGCCGGTCGCCTGCATCCTGTGATCCTTGCTTGGGTCGCTAGCCGTTGCGCACGGTTGAATTCAGGAGGTTCGATTCGGGGGCTCCAACATGTCTATCGCGAGATGGTTGAGGATGAAACTATAAAGCTCAATAAGGTCCAGTAAATTCATTATAGCACGCTGCAGATCAAAAGCCTATCTAACTGAAAAAATATTATCAACATTTTTTAAAAAGTTGCCAAAAATTTTGTTGGACCAACATTTTTTAAAAAAGTTGAACCAACATTTATTCGAAAAAGTTGAACCAAAGAAAAAAGTTGTACCAATATTTTTCAAAAAATATTGATCCAACAAAATTTTCAACATTCTTCCCCGGCTCCGGCGGCTAGTGGCGAGCCCTGCGCGGGGGCCGGCGAGGCGCGGTGGCGGCAGGGTGGGCCGCGGCGGCAGCGCTATGGCGGCGGGTACCGCGCGGGGGGTGACGACACAGGTAGGGAAGGAGAGAGGAATGAAGCTAGGGTTTTAGTTTGACGTAAATCTGACGGACCTCATTCGTTGCATGGTTCTCAAACACGATGGAAAAAGGAAGTACTCGGTTGCGTGTTGGGCCGGGTGGCTGGGACCGTGACCAAACCAGTGTTTGGGCTGGCCCAAGGCCTGAATTCTGTGCGCCGCCGCCGGTAAGTGCTGTGTGTTTTGGGTCGAGGAGGCCGAAACGGCTCGCTTTGGGCCTTCCTCTGTCTCTCACAAGATTCGCTGAAAAAGGTGGCCCGACCTGGGGCACATGACACGGGCACCGCCGAAGTGCGCCACCACCACGACCATGAGTTCGTCGCCGTCGCCAAGCACCGCCTCAAGATCGTCAAGCTCGCCAACACAGCCACGTTTTGGAGAACGTTGCCCGTAACTCTTGCAGAATGCTGCGCGCGAGCCGTCCGGGGACGAGCCAAACGGCTCGCTTTGGGCCTTCCGCTCTCGCCCGGATTCGCTGACGGTGGCCCGACCTGCGCATGACGCCGGCGGAGCCCCCGACACCGAACCCGCCGGCCGGTGGTGTCAGCGGCGCGCGCGCGCGCCGCAGCCTGCTGCAGATCGGCTTTGTTTGCACACGACGACGCGCACGCCCCTTCTTCCGTGGGTGGGCGGCCCACCGAGCCGTGCACCGCCACCACCACCATCCACACCACCCGCTGCTGCCCTCCAACAACCTCGCCCAGTCGCCTCGCACGCCCGTTTTAATCCGGCTCACGCCTCACGTGACGCCGCTACACACCCACACATACACCCACCCACACACACACACCAGATCGCGCGCCCGCTGCCGCCACTGCGGCGCTTCTTGTCCTCCTGCCGACGTCACCTTCCTCGCCGACGGCGAGCCATGGACTGGTACGCGTGGCTGTGCAGGGCGGGTCTGCACCCGGACGTGGCTCTCGACTACGCGCTCCTCTTCGCGCGCAACGAGCTGGTCGCCGACGACGTCCGCCACCTCGACCACGAGTTCCTCGCCACCATGGGCGTCGCCGTCGCCAAGCACCGCCTCGAGATCCTCAAGCTCGCCAGGAAGGAGTCCTCCAACTACTCCTCCGCCTCCCGCGCCGCCGCCGCCGCCATCACCGCCCTCCCGCGCCGCGCCACCAGGCTGCTCGCCGCCGCCGTGCACCGATCCGCGCGCTCCGCCCTCGGCCGGCTCCGCGCCTCCGTGTCGTCGTCGTCCCGCGGCGGCCTGGACGGCCGCGCGGGGAGCAGGGACACGCCGGCCGCCCTCGCACTCGCCGCGCCCCGCCTGCCGCTCCCGGCGCGCCGCCGCGGCGGTAGGGTCGCGCACAGCTGGGGCAAGCTCGTCGCGTCGCCGTCGCCAGTGGCGCCGCGCGGCGGGAAGCCGCCGCTGCCGATGATGCTGGCGCATCACGTGAGCAAGCCCGTCCTGCTCACCAGCAGCTGCGCGGCGACGGCAAAGGCGCTGCCCGCGCCGCCTGCCACGGCCGTCATCGCCGGCTGCCTCACGACCACGGAAGCCCTCGGCTGCGACGACGAGGAGGAGGACGCCAGCTGCTATGCCGACATGGAGGAGGAGGAGATGCGCTGGGAGTCCATGTTCCAGGATCTGAAGCCCACTTAGCCGAGAACGCACTCACTCGCTGCGTGCCAACTGCCAAGCGCGCCCTGCGCCCGTGACCTCCGCCTGTCGGCCGGTGCCTCTACCCGCCGCCGTCCTGCTGTGTACGTGCAGCGAGCGACGACGACGAGGCACCAGCAATTTCCGGTGAACGGTGGTCAGTGGTCACCAGCGAGTTGCTGCTGATCTCTGTGCTGCAACCGTGTAAAAAGAAAAAGAAACAAGAAAAAAAAACAAGGCTGTAAAATTTTCATCTCGGAATGGATCCATGTTCACGCTATCGATCCTTGCGCCATCGATCGTGATGGTCACAGATACCTGCAGCGTTAGCGACGGTGGAATATTTTTTAAGGTTATCCGTCAGCCGTCGTCAGTGCATAGCCTTGAGTCTTGACAACGGGATGGAATAGAGGTCGTGAACGCAGCCGAGAGGCAAAACAAGGGTGGCGCCAAAACGAGCCGGGGTTTCAGATCTGAACATGAAGTGTGACGTTGTACTGACAGGCAGTCCACTCCAAGATTCAAACTGAGGACACTGCGTCCGGATGCACGGACATGGATCTGTCGGCTTCAGGGAAGTTTAGCTGGCCAACCCTGGTCAGATCTGAACTAACTTCCAGTTCAAAAGTTTGGGTGCTGATTTGCTGATGTTGCCCAGGCCAACCACCGCCCTAATTCAAGGCCATGAGTAAGGGGGTGTAGGGGGTGTTTGGTTCCTTACGTCCTTCTAAAATTTCTATCATGTTTAGATACTAATTAGGAGTATTAAATATAATTAATTACAAAATCAATTGTACAGATGGAGGCTAATTTGCAAGATGAATCTATTAAGTCTAATTACTCCATGATTTGACAATGTGATGCTACCGTAAACATGGGCTAATGATGGATTAATTAGGTTTAATAGATTTGTCTCTCGAATTAGCCTCCGTCTGTGTAATTAGTTTTATAATTAGCTCATATTTAGTCCTCCTAATTAGCCTCCAAATATTTGATGTGACATGAATTTTAATCCGGACTAAAGATCCAAAGACTCCTAAACCAAATTTTGCACACAGCTTTGATTGAGACCTGAGGTTCAGATTCTTCTATGTTTTCAGGAGAAAAGATGTTCTTCAAAACTAAATACGCCAAAATGTCGCACAAGCATGTCATATACAGGTATAATTGCTCTACACAAGTAGGAATTTCAATTGTTGTACATCCAAGAATTCTTGCCTCAGCGCGTTAACCTGGTGCAGCAGCACGAGCATCTGGTACAAGAAGCTGCACAGAACCATCTCTACATCCTCATCTTAGACCAAACTCGACCCAAAATTACAAGACAGAGCAGGGTGCGTGCTCGTGAATTACAATAGGTCATTGATGAAGCTATTCAGAGTTCCAGACCTCTTATTAGATTTAAGCTAGATGCAGAAAACACTGCAGTTTGTATCGCTGTTTATCAATGTGCAGAGGTCCTGGGCTGGCTAAAGGATCCACCTGCGTAGAGCATCTGGTACACTGGCCGGACCCTCACAGTAAGAACCGTGCTCAGCAGTGTGCCCAAGCAAGCCGCACCAGAGAGAACATAAAACGTGAGCCTGAAGCAATTAGGGCCATGGCACGCGATATCTGTGTCTACCATTCCGGCTTTCTGTTTCTCCACTTCGAGGTCGTAGACGTACCCTGCAAGGGTGTTGAACAGGAACGCACCGACTGGATTGGCCAGCGCGATGAAGTTGTATATCTTTCCGAAGTGCTTCAGTCCAAACAGCTCCGATGAGATTGAGATTATCACAGAGAATTGGACACCGTAGCATATGCCGAGTAAGGCGACGGAGACGTAAAGTGTGGTGCGCTGACCCAGAGCGAAGAGCAGGTATGTGATTATCATCACTACTTGGGTGCATATGATCAGTACACTCCGTGGAAGTGTCCTTGCCCTGTGAAATAAAAAGGTTGTAAGATACCACAATTTGAATTTAAAAAAAGGCATGTCTATCACCCACAAACTAGGAAGCTGATAGCTATATAAATTGTACTTCTGGGATTCAGGATCTTCCCTAATGTCTCTTAAAAAAAATTGTTAATTCCTTAGGCCTTCATGTTCACTATTCACAAATTTACCCCAAAGCTACTGTGTAACGTGAGAGGGCATGTCAGCATGTGCATGTTTTGGAAAGAGTGTATGCAATCAACTAGAGCTATTTATTTGTCAATAAAAATCCTTTACTTCAAACACTGAGACCCTGAGAGCTCTTTTCACACTCCAAAAGAATGCTATGGAATTATTCTTCAGGGAAAAAAATTCAAAATTTCAGACTGCAATGCAGTCTTCTAATAATTGAGACAGATTGGAAATGTAATAAATCTTAGGAGTTGGGAGCTATAAAAAATGCACCGGTTTTCTACCAGGTATCTCTCAGCAGCCAGCTCTCACTAGGCCAAAAAAATTGGGAAACTGATAAAATTATTGAAGCCAAGAAATGAACATCATATGAAATCAATTATTTCGAAAAAAATAAAAGCAGCCAAGTTAAAGCAACATATTCTGTTACCTGACAAAATACTCAGAAACAGCACCACCTCCCAAACGTCCAAAAAAGTTGCAGAAGCTGAAGACAGAGAGTGAGATGGTTGTGTCGACAGCACCTGCTGCGATTCCTATTTGTGCTAGATTGTTAAGTACAGTGATTCCAGATCCAACCCCAACAAAGTATATTGCAAAGAGAAGCCAGAAATCTGCCTTCAGAATCGCTTCACGAAACCTGAAGTCCTCTCCCCTTCTTGGTCTTCTTCTCTTTGGCTTTATAGCCCCTTCACCCTCAGCTAAAAGAATGTCGATATCCGTTGAATCATATTCTTCAAAATTACCAAGGTTTGATTCAGAGGAAGAAGGCAGAAGTGATTCTGTATGATCATTATCTGACGAATCTGATGGTCCTTTTCTCTTTGGGCATAACGTCATCTTCAACGGTATTGCCAGGGGAGCAAAAATGAGAAGAACCATAATGGCAAGCAGAGAATAGTTCATAATGTCATTGAGAGTCACGACATGATCCAGTATCGTAGCCCCAACCAGATAAAACCCAAGAAGAATACTCGCAATTTGAGCAAACAGGAAATGGAGTTGCTCTGCATTGGTCTCCACCAGAGAGGGTTCACAAGGGCGAACAAAGTACATTGTCAGAAGGCATATAGCAGGAACTCCCAGAGTGAGAAGGAGCAAAAGGTTTATGGGTGAATCACCAAGCACTCCAGTATATATTTCAGTGTAGACAGCAGCACTTAAACCAGAATACCCTTTAAGAATGCCAGCAACAGCACCTCTACTGAGCGGGAAGTTCCTCATGTTGGTCACTAGAACGGCAGTCCCCAACCACGCGCCACCGTTCGCAGCAAGACATAATGCAAACCAAATCTGGAGGAAAGCAATTATTCAAATTACATTATCCAACAGAACAAAGATTGGCTCAAATCGGAGATAGCAAAGCAATGCAAACCTCACTTCAAGAAGGGGAAAAAAACAGTAAGGCTAATCCCAAAGCACCACACCTAACTCCTCCAGGATCTGTCTTGTAAAAATCCACCTCCATCACCATCAAGACATACCTACGTGCATATTGCCGTAAACTAAAGTCCAATGCTGCCTTTCTATTTGCCCAAGTGTGCAATCAAGACTGTTTGCTAGTGGGTACTCTCGGTGTTTCCAGTTGTTCATGGAATCTCAGAAAGAGACATGTTTTCCAGACTTCCAGTACAAGTTCCACTCCAAATTAACACCAGAAGATCCTACATTGCACGGCAAAAGTATGAAAGCAACAGCTAGGCGCAAAACTAGGACTTTTCCTCTAAACCTACACATCAGCACAGTGAAGCAATTCAACCCCCATTGCGCAACCTTATAGAAAATTACCAATAATACTGATGCGTATGAAGACGCAACGTATCTTTTTTTTATTAAAAAAGGAATCTCAACAAATCGATCCTAGAACTAGTTGATCGGAGAAGCAGCCAAGAGAGACGGCGGCTCACCAGCCAGTAGGGCAGCGCGGGCGCGGCGCCGGAGACGAGGAGCCATACGGCGCCGTACCCGAGCAAGCACGCACCGGCGCCGACGAGGAGGAGCAGCGCCGGGTGGAGGCGGTTGCAGAGCACCCCGGGGAGCAGTCCCAGGTTCTCGCCGACGTCGCAGGCGACCGCGAGCAGCGCGAGGTGGCGCTGGTCGGCGGCGAGGGCCACCTTGAGCGCGTGCGAGTAGAGCGCGAATGTGGAGCTGGCGCCGCCCGCCACCTGCACCCACACCGCCGCGCCAAGCCCCAGCCACGGCGGGCGGCTCCCTGACTTCACCGCCGCCGCGCCGCCCCGCATCTCGCTCGCCGGGACTGGAGGTGGAGCGGAGGGGGTCGCGCTGCGGTGCTCCTCCTCAGGATCGCGTGGGGATTTTAATGGGGGTTTGGGCAGTACGGCCGCGCGGCCGGCCGTGGTTGCCGCCGCGCCGGGACGGTGGGCTGGCTTGGCTTGGCTTGGCTTGGGGCTTGGGGGGTGGCCGGTTTGGAGCCGTGTGCGCGGGGGCGCGTGGCTTGGAGGTGGGAAGAAATGCGGGGAAAGTGGGTGTAAAAAGGGAAGGGGATTCGGCAATCGATCGCGATCCCGGTGGAGACGGTCGGCGTCATCATCGCCCGGGCAAGCGACCGAGATCTCAGGGTTTTTGGTGCGAGATCGACCGAGACAGGTTCGCTGGGTCGGGCCGTTGCAGCGACTAGAGAGAGAGAGAGAGAGACAGGCCATCTTGGGCCGAGGCAGTGGGCTGGAAAGTTTTCGTCTCGACTCCAGTATCGTAATGTTTTTCTCCTGTGCTAAAAAAAATGTAATGTTTTTCTCCTTGTTCAAAGTGCAAAGCTTATATTTCTTAAAATAATTAGCTCAATAATTCCTGCAGAAAAAATTGCAATCCAAAGGATGAAACAACTTGCTCGTCACCTGTGAAGTGATGGCGTAAACAACATTTGTAATTAATTTTTTTTTATCACAAAACCATCGTACCATCATATGCGAGAACAGGACGAGTGGAATCACGTGACCACGGTTGGGGTGGCATGAGAGCTGTGTCAGAGGCCCACGGGTCAAAGACTCAAAGTTGTGGTGGCTGGCGAGACGTGCCTGGCTGCAGCGGTGGTCCCGGAGACCGAGCTGAAAAAATATCCGAAAAAATTATCTGATAACATCTTTTGATAGAATAAACTTATTATTAACTTTATAATTAATTTACCTTGTAATTGCACGTGTATGGTAAATGGTGTAGATGAAGCACGAAGCGACACCTACATCCCTCCTTCGCCACTGCATTGGCGTGCTTGTCGACTCTTCCATTTTGTCTTGTTCTATGTTTTGATTTTTTTCTTTTATGCGTAGCTCTCCACTCCTTTTTAGAAATGAACAAAATTCGTCTGGATGAGGGTGATAGTTCACTTTCTTTGGACTGCCGGGCACCATTGGGTTTACCATCTTATGTATATTCGTTCTTAATTTGAGATACTCTTAGGTCCTGTTCATTTTCAGCGGATTGGCCTGGAACGAGACCCGTCCGGATGGTTTGAAGTGGCTCGGTTTGAAACCAGCCTTGTAATGAAAGTGTTGTTCTTTTTATCCGGTTTGAAAGGAAAACGGGTCTAGATTGGAATCCTCCCACACCTTTTGATCCGGATTGGAATCCTATCTCCCATTCCTGACCTGGAATGAGTGAAAGGGCCGGATCCACTTAACCGTTCGTGGGCTGCCGAACAAGGCCTTTAAGTGCTTTGCGTATGAACTGCAGTATCAATCTGGGTGATTTATCATGTGCCAAGACGTGTATACGCTAGAGCTAATCCCACTGGTACACGTACGCCGACTCGCTGTCGCCGCCGTGCGTGGCTCCGGCGGGCGCTGGGGATGCGCTCCGATCCGGGTCAGGGCACGGGCCGGCGGCGGCGCGGAGGTCTCAGGTGAACACGTCGCCCGTTGCGTCGACGGCGAAGACCCTGCTCCTGTGCACGAGGGCGTCGTCGTAACCGACCAGCAGGCCGGGGTGGTTCTTCAGCGCCGTCCAGCTCCGGTCGCCGCCGCGCGCGACGGCGATGTGATCCGGCTGGTGACGATCGCGACCGCTAGGTAGGCGGTACCGTCGGCGTCTTCGACGATGGCGTGTCGCACACCGCGATCTTGCGGAAGGTGTACGTGTCGTGCCACTGCCACGTTGCGTGACGGACCTGGACCTTCCAGTGGTAGGCGATGGGCTCGACGTCGGTGATGGTGGACACGACCTGCAGGTCGACCCCGTCGCCGGTGTAGAGGCTGACGAGCTGCGCGTTGCAGCCCTCGACCCTCGTCGACGGCGGCGAGTCAAGCTCCCCTGCCGCCGACCCAGAACCGGACGCGGAAGGCTTCCAGCACGGCGGGCGGCGCCGGCGGCGCGACGTTGCCGGCGTCCACGGTGCGCAGGTCGAGCGTGTAGAAGGTGTAGTCGTTGGCTTCCTCGTCGTCGGTGTCGTACAACTCGTACGAAGCCAGCAGGCACGGCTTGCCGAGGGCAGGGAGGGTTTCGCGGCGATGACCGTCCTGGCCCACGGCGCGCGGACGGCGGCGAGCCGCGCCGCGCTGAAGACGTCGAGGCGGGCAACCACGGCGTCCACCAGCTCCGTCGGGATCTTTCACCCGGCGGCATCTGCGTGGACACGCTCATGCTCGGATCGCGGCTATAGGAATCAAGTTTTTTTTTTTTACGTGATGGGAATATGGGATAGGATAACAGAATCGAATTGTCGTGCAATGCGTATGGGATTGTATGATTGCCGCGTTAAATAATGTGTTGGGCCGTAGAACACGAGATGCTATGGGCTCAATATGACGTTGGGCCGTCGCTAGATATGCCATGGGCTCAACAAAGCGCTGGACCTTCGCCATATTATTGACCAGGCTCGGCGGTGTATTTGGGTCCGAGAATCACTAAGGAATGGGGTTTGTGAGGGGAATTCGGCTTGATTTCCAAAGTCCAAATTATTCAAAGATTTTATTTTTTTAAGGGTTCCAAAGATATTTTTCTTGTATCTAACATCTTGTACTGATGATCAATGTGTACATTTGCAAATATGTTTTGGGAAGTACTCATTATGCAATTTGTTGCTAGTATCCATACCGAATTCTCATATCCCATGGAAAATTTGCGGTCTACTTTAGGGGATAATTTTTTGAGAGTACCATCTCGCTTCCGTTTGTGAGCTAGTCGGATCGCCAATGCCATACCATCTCTAATCTAGATTGTCTGTGATGTCATTTGGAGTGGGAAATCTTTCTCCTGTTACACAAATCAAATTCAAATGTTTCATCCAAGAAAAGCCACCTCTTTCTCCACAAACAATGTCTCTATCATTTGATCCAGGAGCCTTCCGTTAGATAGGAACAATTTTACTAAATACTAAAAACTCTCAGATAAAGTATTAGAATGAAAAGATCAGAAATAATTCGAATAAATAGTAGTCTCTGACAACTCATCCTCTTTAATTTGCTTGGACCCGCTCCGAAACGAACTCAATTTCCCCTCTAGTCCCCCGCCATCAACGATGTCCGGCTCAACTTGCTCCGCGGGAGGAGTTTGATTGAGATCTAGCTCCCGAGTAGGCTTTTTCTTAAGATTTTCTGCTATCCCCGGCTCCTCATTTTTTCCTATAGTTTTCGAAGGAAAAAATGAAATAAGTAAGACCAAACTGAGACCGAGACCGAGAGCGAGAGGGTGAATGGCAAATGGATCCAGCGGGCTACCCGCAAAATAATCCATAGCCTGAGGGGCTTCAGAAGGGCAAGGAGCGTCATGATGAATAGCGACCTGAGGGGCTTCGGAAGGGCGAGGAGCGTCATGATGAATAGCAACCCGAGGGGCATCGACTGGATTGGCTGGGCCGGCTTCCCTGTGCTCCCCGCTGCTTGCTCGCCTCCTTGACCTCCATTGGCTGGGGATACTTCTTCCAAATGATCCATAGCGCGAATAAGCCCTATGTATGGGCTCTGCGCTATAGTATCTGGATTAGCCTTCACGAAAAAAGCGGCCATTTCCCGGCCAATATCAGTGTTCTCTTCGTATTTACCATCATTTTTTAATACCAAAAGGCGGGAAGTGTTATCATTTATATCTGTTGAACAAAAAGGCAATCCCATCATAACGATAGGAAGGGGCTCAGCTTTGTTTGTAAAAAAATTATTTTACTTTGCTGGCGAAGAAGCATTTCCAGGGTATGACTTGCCTCTTGTCGCAGATTATTAGCCTGAAGTTCACCACCAGCTGTATAGCCAACCCTACCCTAACTGCTTTCGGTCCCAAATCTTTGGTGTTGCTTTTTCCTTCTGAAAGCTAAGACCACCTTGATATACCTGGCCTGAAGCTAGCAGTGCCTTGACCAATCGTCTAAATTTTAGTAGGTGCTTTGGTTTAATAACTAAAAATCAACTTAATAAGCTGATAAAAAGTCGAGCTGATATACATATCGACACATCTCCACACATGATGTCCCACATTAATATGGGAGCCCTCCAAACTATCCGCTCTCTATTTGATTCTCTAGTCAAGTTGGCAAAAAGATCCCTCTCTATATTAAGTTACTCATTTCAACAGACTATCCATTTCCCATTCTCCAAATCCCAATAGCTAGTTTTCTCACTAAAAATCTACACTCTTCATCCACTCTAACAGCCTCTCCATTTCGCACTACAACAAACTCTCCATTTTGCATATTTGGCAAGCCAAACTCGCTTGCCAAGTTTGGAAAGTGTTGGGGAGCATTTGGCAAGCTGGATGGGATGGCCATCTGGATATCAACTCTGTTGAATCGTGATTTTCTAGCAGACTTGCTAAATTTTGACTTGAGTTTGGAGAGGGAGATGGCAAAGCTGCATGAGTTCTTCTTCCAATTAGTAATGGGGATGGGCGCTTGCAATGATGAGGATGTATATGTCATCATTTTCGTGTGCAGGAGATGACCATTAAAATAATCTATAGGAACTCGAAGGCTCTGAACATGGACGGATCAAATGTTGGGGGTGGGGGAGGGGCTTAAGCCCCCTAGTAGACACAATAACTTTCAAATTAATAAATATATTAACACAATAACTCGATCGTTAACATCCTAATTCCGAAATGGGTCAGGCTCTTTTACGGTATACTATACTACCATTCGAGAAGGACTAGTATAAAAAGGATTTGATGGTTAAGATTAATTGTATACTCCTGAAAACTTCACTTATGATATAGATAGTATATGAGACTAGTATAGATAATATAAGTGTATTATTGTCGGATCCTAAATATTCATTCCAAGATGCCCCTCTCCGTGCCGAGACCCGGCACTCGCACCACCATGCGTCGCCATGGCCGAACCAGGAAGCGCGCCGCCCTCAGCTGCTCCGCCGACACCGTTTATGAGCGAAGACCAACAAACGGAATCCTTATGGCCTCCTCTCTCCATTCGCTGCTCTTACTACAGTCCTGTCTCGCTGGAGCGCTAATGAGGTCGACCACTAGAGCCACCGGTAGCTAAAGAGAAACACAACCGCCGGTAGCCCGACGAGGAAGAAGATCTGTTCCTGATATTCGTGAAGGCCCCTTGAAGAAACTCATAACAAAACCCTAATTTATGTGTCTTGTAAATCTTGCACATAACCCCCTATTAAAATTCCACCTACAACAATTAAGTCCAAGCCCGCCTTTTTGCATGTTTAACCCTAGTCTTTAACCTATTTGCAAAGATGCTCCGAGGAATTCAGACTAAATTACCCTTACTATTGGACCATTAGATCTTAGTAGTAGTAATATGTACTATAAAAGAGCTCAATGGGTCTAAGCTTAGTCCACCCTCTACTTTACAGAATGGACGATCGGGTGAGACCACCGTGCCATCATCTCACCATTAAAACAAATGTAACAGATGCCGTTATCAGTTGTTGGGGATGGAGGTTTGCGATGATGAGGATGTATCATCATTCAAACGTCGGGTGGGGAAGGGGGCTTAATACGCCTGCCACTGGGGAGGGAATAGGCAAACCCTTTTTCACACCTAAATCCAAATAATTATTATCCACTCCTTACCTTCCCCAATCCCACCCATATCCAATGGATAATTAACTTTGTGCTACATATATATACATATCCAATTGATTAATTGTACCTCTTTTCGTACCCTAACCTCTCCATTTCTAATGGGTATATAATTTTCTACCCATACCCTCTCTATTTGAAGCGGGTGTGGATTTAGGGAAAGGATATGGATACCCAGTAGCAGGCTTTAAATCCCTTAGCAGACACAATAACTTTCGAGATCAATAACTTTATAGACACAATAACAATAATTTGATCGCTGACATTCTAATTTCCAAATGGGGCTGAGTCTAGTCCGATCTCTACTTTATATAATGGACGATCTGGTGAGACCAGCATACCATCATCTCGCCCCTAATACATATGCAATCATGAATTCGGAGCTTTGCTACTACTTTTCTTTGATCAAATGTCCATGTCACGATGACTCCTAGCGAGCGAATCGTCTTGAATCATATGCAATCCTGTTAAGTCTAAGTCACTTTGATTAAATTAAGACGGTTGTTTGATTAAACACTCTTTTGAAGGCCCGTGCTATACGTCATGCATATACGAAAATAAATAACAAATGATGGCTACCTCCCATGCTTATAAGAAAAAAAAAATTAAGCCTTCTTGATTACTCATACCGTTTAGCATTTCAAAATCACCACAAATACAAATGTAAATGTCACTCTTCACAACCAATTTACTACTTTGGACATCAAACCAACAACGAATTACAAACCCACACTACCCAAAAAACTGAGCTACCACGGGTCCACGTCCAACCAAGCCACCAATCCCCCATGGTCCATGCAGATTGCAAATCATGTCGCGTATCCCGATCCAGAAAGGCTCGCCGGCGAGTCCAATCCAATCACCTCGCCTTCGCGACGGTGACGGCGCCGAACCACCGGGAGCAGGTGTAGACGGAGCAGAAGGCCTGGAGCGTGGTGAGCAGGAGCATCAAGATGGCGGCGACGAAGGTGAGCAACTGCCACGAGCTGAACACGTACTTGCGCATGAACCGCTTCGTCTTCACGCGCCACCTCGAGTTGTAGTAGCGGTTCACCTCCTCGACCGCCCTGTCCATGGACGCCACCTTGGTGAGCCGCACCGACCGCGTCATCCCGTTCCACAGCTTGGCGACCTCGCCGTCGCTCTTCATCCGGTTCAGCACCACCCCGCGCCGCCGCAGCAGCGCCACGTCCTCGCCGGTGTCGATGATCCCGTTCATCAGCTCCGTGTACCGGGCCAGCACCAGCGGGCCCGACGCCGCCGCCGCCTCGTAGGCCACCAGGTTCCGGAGCACCACCTCCGTGTTAGAGTCCAGGGTCACCACGGGGAGGCTGAAGGTCGCCGTCTTGGCGTCGAAGGAGACGGTCGACAGGTCGCCGGCGGTCGGGAGGAACTTGACGCCGGCGTTGACCAGCTCGGACACCGAGGGGATCATGATCTCCTCGATCAGCGGCGGCCGGGTCAGGTACCCGGCGGCGGAGGTGCTCGGGTCACGGGGGTTGGTGGTGCTCCCGTCGCCAGACACGAACGACCCCACGCCCGGCACGACGGCCAGCATCTTCCACGGCGCCTTGATGGCGAACTCGATCGGCTTCGTCACGTAGCGCACGGGCCCGGCCGTATTATTGAGCCCCGACACGATGCCCCACACGGCGAGGAAGAGCTGCTTAACGTACTCGCAACCGGCAGCCGGCTTCCGCTGCTCCTCCCCGCCACCGCCGCTGCCGGCCGCCGGCTGCTCCTCGATGTCGTAGCCGTCGTCGTGGAAATTGCCGTTGGCGTCGGCCTCCGCCGCGGAGTCGTCGTCGGCCGGCTTCGGCAAGAGTATGTAGTAGAGCACCTCGAGCAGGTGCGCGTGCTTGCCGATGTCGATCACCGGGAAGCTCTCCATCATCTTGAACGGGCAGAGCTCCCTCATGAGCCCGGCAACCATCCTCCCGAGCAGCTCGCCGGCCTCGCCGGCGGACGCGCACTGCGGCTCGAGGATCCTGCGGATGAGGAAGAGCGGGACCTGGTTCTCGAGCATGAGCATGTCACGGAGGATGAGGTTGTGCGCCGACTTCCTCCCGGCGAAGTCGACGAGGTGCTGCATCCTCGACGACACCCGCCGCAGCTCCCTGCCGCTTCCGTCCCCCTCATTGTCGGCGGCGAAGGCATAGATCTGCAAGAACTCGAGCAGGAACGCGCCGTCGACGAGCATCATCCACGCGAGCGTCTCGCCGTTGAAGTCGAGGTAGCGGTGGTAGTGGGCGCGGACCCTGCGCTCGAGCCGCTTGAACTGGTCGACGAGGCCGTCGAGCTTGAGCCCGGCCGGGCAGAGCCGCTTCTGCGCGCGCCGCGCCGCCGCGAGCTTGTAGCGCTCCATCTCGTACAGCTCGGGGCGCCAGTGGTGGTAGGGGCCGAGCGCGATGAACTGGGGCGTGTAGGCCTCCGGCTTGTGCACGCGCAGCTGCTTGGGGACGTTGAAGACGGACACCGGGATGCCGTTGTCGTCGTCGTCGTCGCTGCCGCCGGCGCCGTCGTCCTGGAGGGAGTGCCGGATCTGGACCACCCACCGGACCTCATCGAACACCAGCGGCGTCGTCGTCCCGTGCCCGCTTGCGGCTTGCTGATCGTGATCGGACGCCGCCATTGTTAGCCCCTCCTAATGTGTGCTGCCTCTCACGGTCAGTGACAAGGAAGGTCACTCCAACTAAGCAGAAATGGTGGCTGTTGCTTGTTAACCTTACTAGCTTGAGTTATTTTTTTCTCTCCTCCCATTGCTTCCATGGGCTCCACACCTCTTCTCCATCTCTAGTGATGAGCTTCTCCGGCTGGTTATCAGGTCAAGGTGCAGGCAGGGGGCTTCCATCAATCAGTGGCAAGTAGCACGGTGGAGGCCAGTTGAGGTGAGAGGAGCCATTTTTTTTTTATAATGATGAGAGGCCCGTTGACATGGGCATAGACGTTATGGTTCTCCGGAGTAGGAATGAGAGTAACAGTCTAACAGAGAAGAAGTGAATAGAGATGAGAAATGTTGAAATAATTGAAGAGAGTGTCTATTTACCTGTGGACAGATTTTTGGATAAAATCTATCGAATTTTATGATGTTGCATATATTGTTCTCTGATGCTGCAGATGTTATTCTCCCAAATTGCATATGATTGAAACATAAAGTATTATGCAATATGCGAGAGCAATATAGTAAATAGCATCTGTAACATCTGCCACATTTCCTCCCCTATAAAATCACAAAATATTTTAAAGCATCGAAAAAATGTTTGCAACATCAAATAGCAGCATTTGCAACGTCAAAAAATTGGACAGATTTTCTTCCAAAAATCAGTCGACGGATAAAAAGAAACTGGTAAAGTTGAGTTGGTGGCATTTTGGAATGTCGAAACTTACTTTTGCGTCCATTCGTGGAGTTCATGATCAATCGTGTCCCGGCCCATCTTTTCCCCCCGCACGTTCTTCTTCTGTGAGGGGATGCTATCAGAGTTGCAGAAGCGGACCAGCTGTCCAGCTCGGCCTTTTCACTTTACTGTCTGTCAATCCTGCGTCATGCAAACTGCTGGACCTGCAGGAAGCAAAATTGGAAGAATCGATGTTGAAGAATCTCTGCAATCTGTCACTTGATTACTTGCTAGGGTCTTGTTTAGTTGGCCAATTTGGGAGATGCAAAATTCCTGTTCCAGCACTGTAGCACACTGTAGCGTTTCGTTTGTATTTGTGAATTATTGTCCAAATATTGACTAATTAGGCTTAAAAGATTCGTCTCGCAAAGTACAACAAAACTGTGCAATTAGTTTTTAATTTCGTCTACATTTAGTACTACATGCATGTACCGCAAATTTGATGTGATGGGGAATCTTCTTTTTGCATAGTGTTAAAGTTGGAGTTGGGGTAACTAACATGACCTAGTTTGCCCCTCTTTGCACGGACCCACCCGTGTTTGTAAATTTTGTATAAAAAAAAAGCTGATTCGTGAAGCTCGCTGGCAGCTGAGCTAGCGCGGGGCCTGACGACCGGCCAATCAGTTGCAGGGGACAGGCGCTCGCGACGACGGAGATGAACTGTCGTCGTCGCGTGCAGGAGAAGGTCGCTGCTGAAATCTGTGGAAATTCTGCAGACTGGATCGCCCGTTTCGTTTTCATTTCTGACGACAGCTCGTGGATTTGTTAAAAAATTTAGTACTGTGCATTTCCAGATGGAAGACGAGGTAAATTGACGTAGACTTGGTTTGGTTACGGTTGTCTATTTTTAGCACCCGCCACATCGAATGTTTAGATACTAATTAGGAGTATTAAATGTAGTCTATTTACAAAACTCATTACATAAGTGGAGGTTAAACGGCGAGATGAATCTATTAAGCCTAATTAGTCTATGATTTGACAATGTGTTGCTACAGTAAACATTTGCTAATGATGGATTAATTAGGCTTAATAGATTCATCTCGCCATTTAGCCTTCACTTATGTAATGGGTTTTATAAATAATCTACGTTTAATACTTCTAATTAGTATCTAAACATTCAATGTGACACGTGCTAAAAATAAGCAAAGGAACCAAACGCCCCCATAGCAGCCAACAATTCCAGATGTCAGTAGTCAGCTAGCAGCTCATTCCAAGAT
>NC_028453.1:3976784-3979084 GCF_000263155.2 Setaria italica | reverse complement strand
CTCGCTGCCGCTTAAGTGAGCGGCCGAAAGCCCGCACGGCGAGATAGGAAGGCGGCGGCGGGCTAAAGCTCGGGGATCTGACGCGGGCCGGATTGACACGGGCTGCACAGGACGGTAGGAGCGACGGCGGCCGGGCGGCCTGCGACGAGCCTGGCGGAGTTGCGGGTGGCGTGGTGCTACGGGCGCGGTGGTGGTGGTGGGCGCGCGTCCATGGCGGCCATCCACGTCAACGGCACCTGGGTCCGACGCATGCCAACGTGGGCGTCGGCCGCCGGGGCTAAGCCTGCAGCGGCAGCCACGAAGACGACGCGTGATCGCCGCGGGATCAACTAGCTAAGCATCTCAGCGTGTCACCTTCCCAGGGTCGAGCGCCCTGTACTAAACTCTAAAAATGAAGCCTACCTCCCTAAAAAATAAGACTATAAATAAGATATATAATATATCACAATAAGATATATCAAAAACCGTACCTATTCGACTCTTAAAACACTAGATAATCCAGAACCAAAACAAAGATAACAGAACACCTAGATGGATCAATATTATATTAGCTATCATCCATCAATATTGATTAAAATATTGAAAATTAATTGGACCAGATTAATATACCTGATGCGCAACCGACAGGTAAAAAGCAAGACCGAAGGGACGCGGTGAAAACTAGGCCTTGTTTAGTTGCCTAATTTTGGACAACCAAAATCACTGTAGCATACTGTAGCGTTTTGTTTGTATTTATGAATTATTATCAAATATTGACTAATTAGGCTAAAAAAATTCATCTCGCAAAGTACAACAAAACTGTGCAATTAGTTTTTAATTTCATCTACATTCAGTACTCCATACATGTACCGCAAGTTTGATGTGATGGGGAATCTTCTTTTTGCATAGTGTCGAAGTTAGAATTTTGAAGGAAGTAAACAGGGTCCTAAAAATCAATTGGCCGAACTGCAGGAGTCATGCTGCACCTGATGCCTGATCCGCTGATCGCCTGGAGCGGTGCTGCGGTGGAGCCCTAGTCCGGACTCCTGAGTTCCTAACACGGGTCGTGGTTGCCGGTTAGTGACGCCTCTATCGCCTCGATCCTGCCGATGCCGATTCCCGAGTCCCACGCCGCGTCTGACGAGTCTCGACAGCCGACGGACGGATCACGGATGGACTCTAGTGAGCCGTCATAACTATAGCCTATAGCCCTATAGGTCTGCCCTGCCAGTTTGGTGGACCCCAGAAATTTGGGGGACCTGTGCAAACGCATCGGGCGCACTTGCCTGGGGCTCGGCCCTGCACCTTCCCACAGGAACATCAGGTATTGCGTCCTTTCTTGCGTATTCTCAAAAAAAAAATATTGCATCCTTTCTTGCGTATTCTCAAAAAAAAAAATTGCGTCCTTTCTTTTAACATGTCCTTTCATCACGAAGTAGAGTAGTAACTTCTTGGCTCCTCATGGGCTCCTCGATGTGCTTTGGGCCCTGCCGGGCTGAGCAGAGTTTAGCCCATAGGACTGCAACTTGTGCATTTGTTGCCCTGCCTGTCAGACTCTGACGCGTGTTGAGCCTTGTGCAACCTGTTGCTGTTTTTTCTTTGTTTTGTGTCTGAAATGAATAAAAAAAGACCTGCAAGGAACACAATATACGAGCTGCAGGAACACACTACGAGCTTTGACCTATTGACCCCATTACCTGGACGGGACCGTGAATCTTGCTTTCAGTTCAGCTACGACCCTCCATCCTTTGCCTCAACATGCGTCCTGCGCACATCAGAAGGTTGGTTTGAAACTAAACATTGACCTTAACTCTTTATACTGGTTATTTTTTTAGGAGGTACTGATACCGGATCCAGGGGGCAGTTCCCCAATAGCTCCCGTGACCTCCCGGTGCTAAAATCACCCGCTCACAGCACCCCCCCACCCACGCGCCTCACTCCCCCCTTCACCCCACGCGCCGTCCCTCTCCCCCCCCCCTTCCTCTCCTCCCGCCGCTGCCGCCGCCCGCTCCCTCTCACTCGTCCTCTTCTGCCTCATTTCCAAGGTCCGGCTATCGGCTCCATCCATGACCCTGGATTCGCTGCTATCGATCGTTGAGGGGTTGACTGCAGCTTCCCGCCGCCGAATGTGCCGTTCGACCGCATGCAGTTCTGGTAAGGGCTCATACATTATATTCCTCCCCTTCTGACCTTGTTTGGATACTAGTGAGCTGAAGTGGAATGGGAGGGATTGGAGAGTAAATTAGTTCATTTTAGACTCAATCCCCTTTATTTTCTTCCAATCCTTTTCTAACCCTATTTCGGCATGACCACCTGCAATA
>NC_028453.1:3880701-3976684 GCF_000263155.2 Setaria italica | reverse complement strand
TGGATATTTGACCAGCAAGAAGCAGATTCTTCACACGCCTCACCGGTCTCAAATTTCAAATCCATGGTCATGAGCTTATGGTCATCAGCTTTTTCGTCAACTTCTGCTTGGTGTGCTTCAGCCTCCACCTCTGATGGAGCACCTCAAGTTACGGCAGCAACCATCCTAGATTCCTAGTAAAGCGCCGGACCATCTCTTTGTAATTTTCTTTCGAGGATATTTGCACTTTTCACAGAGTTGAAGCCGAGTTCTATAATATATTCTCGAATTGTCTGTGACATGTAATTCAAGCTAAGCCTTCTCTTTTCTGGTAATTGTTGTTTCCGATTCAGTCATTAGTTAGTTAATCCACATGCCACATGTCTTTTGTTTGCAAATTTATGCAGCATGACCTTAGCTTATTTTTTTCGAAAGGGCAACAAAAGTTTTGCCGCAAATTATTTTTTTTTTTGAGAAGCGCAAATTAATTTTATTAGGAGAATAATAAAAAGACTGTTGGCCCATTTTTTTAATAGAAACTGGGTCCATAAACCAAACAACTAGCGGAGGTGCGCCCCACCACCTCAAACAACTTGCAACTCAAACCACCCTACTAATCTTAGCTTATGCTTATCTCATGTGAAAGGATTTCTATTATAGATGGGATGCTGCAGCCAGCCTTGTAGGAGTTTGAGAATATCATGGAGAACGATCCACAACATACAAGTGTGATGCCAAGGGATTTCACATTCCATTTGTTAGAACAAATTACAAATAAGTTTTCCAAGGATCGCATAATTGGTTATGGAGGTTATGGAGTGGTTTACAAGGTATGGTTATTGCTTGGGTCTTATATATTTCAAATTATACTATCATTAACTTGAACAACCCTTGTACCATATTAACAAGATATAATCTAACAGGGAGTACTCGACAATGGGGAAGAGGTTGCTGTGAAGAAGCTTTATAATAAGCATCCAGGACTTGATGATGATAAGCAATTTACAAATGAGTGTACTAACCTTATGAGACTCCAACATCAAAATATAGTCCGCTTAGTTGGCTACTGCTATGAAATAGCTCATAAAGTTGTGGAGTACGATGGACAATATGTTTACGCAGGAGTGGAAGAACGAGCTCTCTGTTTTGAATACTTGCAGGGTGGAACCCTTGAAAAGCTTCTTTCTGGTACGATTATGCTCTAGTTCAATTCTAGTATTTTTGCATGAAAATAAAATTGTTCTCTAAATTTTATGTCTTGGTAACACACTTATGTCTACAGATGAATCCTGCGGACTTGGTTGGCACAAACGTTACAAAATAATTAGAGGAGTTTGTGAGGGTTTACATTATCTTCATAATGGATCCAAAGACCCTATCTACCATCTAGACTTAAAACCTGCAAATATAATGCTGGATAAGAATATGGTGCCAAAAATAGGAGATTTTGGCTTGTCAAGACTCTTTGATTCAACACAAACCTGTACCACGAAAGTAATCATAGGAACGCCGTAAGTTGATTCTGCATGAGGAATTGCCAACCTCTTTTGTTGATTTTTTATAAAAAAATAATAATCGTATTTGATACCATGCAGTGGATACATGCCACCGGAGTACATCAACAGATACCAAATCACACAAAAGTTTGACGTATTCAGTTTGGGCGTTATAATCATACAAGTAATGGCAGGACGTGGGGGTTACTTGAAATGTGGAGATATGTCTCACCAAGAATTTATTGATCTTGTAAGAAACATCCTACTTCATGAACATCAGACCTTTTTCATAAATATTATGTTGTGTTGACTTGTCTTTGTGCATGTTTGCCATCTATTGGCATTGTGTTTCAAATCTGCAGGTACAAGGAAACTGGGGGAAAAGGCTTCAGGTTACAATGTCATCACATACATCGCATGAGATTAAGACATGCATCGAAATAGCATTAAGATGTGTGGAGTCCGACCGAGTGAAAAGGCCTACTATAGCAGAGATTGTTGATGAACTGAATAAGATTGATGATGTGAAAAGATCACTTGCAGACGAGGTTTTGTCACACTGTTCCCAATGATTGTTCATTTTCACCTGCAACACGACTTTGTCTACAAATTGTGGCATTCTTTATCCAATGTTTTATGGAATATGATCAAGCTAAATTCCCTGCCATAATTGTCCTCCAATTAACAAATTTTCCACTCATACACTGCCACATACCTTCTAATTTCAATCTTTGCCAACCTATACTGTTTTTTTAACCTCCTAGCTTCTACCATTATACCCTTTTCATATATTTATGCGGGTGATAAGAAGTAGAAAGGCAGAGACTGCTAATGAACTACTGAAGCTAAAAAAAGGAGCTTATTGTAGCTGTCACCACAGCATTCTGAAAAAAAATGGAGCTAGCCCTGTTGAAAATATTCAGTAATTAATCCTGGATCGTATTTAGAGTAATGTCCTTACTTGGTTGTTACTGGATGAATTTTGATATTATGTGGATAGTTGGGTATCTAATGCTCTTTTTTAGTAAATAGGTGGATTTGGTGTAATTCACCGCAGTGTTGTCTAAATTTTTCTGGATAAGAATTGGACCTATTTTTGTTGTTGCAGGACAACTTACATAGCACGCAAGTGAAGCTATACACGAATTCAGGTAAGCATCATGATTAAAATATTGTCTGCTAGCTAAATGGCATATTGAAAAACAAGTTGATACATATCATACAAGGAGATAAAGGCTTTCCCTTATTAATAAAATGCTTATTAGAATATTTATAAAGTGCTATAATGTTAAGAGAGAGCTTTTTTAAATCATGGAATGTGTTGCGCACTGGCACTGAATGGTGACTATTTTGTGTTTCCATCATTCATGTGCCACTGGCAGTAAAAAAAAGTCACTCATTAGAATTTGATTTTGGCACATTATTGAGCAGCATGGTGTTTGTTGAGTTTCAGAATACTTAATTGTTGTTGCAGTGATACGACACTAATTATCTTTTTAAAAAATGGGTGCAGGTGCTGCTGACGCAGAGGGTGCCTTGACTGTCGACCACAGGGACGACGGTAAAGAGCAAGAACACATGACTCTTGAAGACAAGATCCTAGAGGATGACCCATCCGACACTGAATATCCTGGTCCGCAAACTGGTGGGACACTCGAGAGGTTGCCCACCTTGAAAGCCAAATCTGGTGGCCGTAAAGCACAGGATGACCTCCTCTGGTGTCACGATCTTGCGCGGTGCCAAGACGGCGACTTCTCGGTCGCTGCCATGCAGGCCAACCACTTCATGGAGGATCAGTGCTTGGTTGAGTCAGGCCTGCCTTTTGGCACCTTTGCCGGCATCTTCGATGGTCACGGTGGCCCTGAGGCCGCCTACTTCATACGTGACCACCTCCTCCCCAACCTCCAAGGTGAGACCCGAAGTTTAACCAGATTCGCTGTCTAGCTGCAGGACGTGCAGACAATGTGGACTAATTAGGTTTGATCTATGTAGAGACCTCTTCCGGCCTGCAGGGCGTGACAGCTGATGCAATCAGGGAGGCATTTCTGGCCACAGAGCAGGGATTCATCACGCTCGTGTCACGCCAATGGGAGACCAAGCCAAGCCTTGCCACAGTGGGGTCATGCTGCCTTGTTGGCGTCGTGCACCAGAGGACTCTCTTCATCGCCAACCTTGGGGACTCCCGAGCTGTTCTTGGGAAGGTCTGGCACGTCACTGAGGAGGTTCTCGCGGTGCCGCTGTCAGCGGAGCACAATGTCAACTATGACAAAGCCAGGAAGGAACTCATTGCTGAGCATCCTGATGATCCGGATATTGTTGTTTTCAAGCATAATGTCTGGAGGGTGAAAGGCATCTTTCAGGTTGGTCTTATCTTAATTTTTAGTTTTCTGTCGCGATACTTGAATTGCATATATTCAGTGCTTACGCAGTGATCGATGATGCAGTTGTCGAGATCAATAGGTGACGCATTCTTGAAAGACCCGCGATATAACATGGAGCCACTCACTACAAAATTCAGGCTTCGTACACCATTCAGCAAACCTTTATTGAGTGCCAGCCCATCTATCTTATCTCATAGTCTTCAACCATGTGACCGTTTCGTCATATTTGCCTCAGATGGTCTGTGGGAACATTTGACTAACCAGGAGGCTGTTGACATTGTTCAAAAACATCAACGTGCTGTAAGTTTCCACTTGTCTTCCATTGCATTGAGCTTGTTTATATGTTCCTTCCTAGTTTCTTGGCTTGTAGATGATATAAAGTACGTAATATAGCAAGAGCTCTTTTACGATACACAAAACTACTACTTAGTGGTGTGTGTGTCTATATATATATATATATATATATATATATATATATATATATATATATATATATATATATATAAAAGATCTAAATGTTCATGATTATGGATAATGTAGTAATTATTACATGTGAAAAGTGATATTTCAAATGGAATGGCCTTTTACACTTTATGCTAGTGTCAAAAATAAAATTTAAGGGATATCATTTATGTTCTTTTACCATGATACCCTTATACTATCTACACTAATGTATACTACCCATACTACAGGTGAAGGTTTCAATAATATACAATTAATCTTGACTGTCGGATGTTTGTATACTAGTCCTTTTCGAACACTAGTATAGCCTAGTATTGTGTACTTTAAAAGAGTTGTATAGCAATGCTGACAATCTGACATGCCTTGCTTGCTGAACGCCTGTACTAGTCGTAATGTCCAATTCGCTTGTGTATATATTACTGCAAGGATAGTTCTGGTTTCCCCTGTTGATGGATTAATGACAGCGCCTCTATTATGTCTGGCATGCTTGTCTTTGGTTTACTCAGGAGGGAAGTGCGAGACGACTCATTAAAGCAGCTCTCCTTGAAGCATCGCGAAAACGTGAGATGACATACTCACATCTGAAGACGATCGGTAAGGGGGTTCGCAGGCATTTCCACGACGATATTACTGTCATCGTCCTATTTTTCAGCCATGCAGTACAGCCCCTTTCCATAAGATGTCCCTTAGATAATGGCAGTAATGGGCCATTATCTAGTTCATCCATGGATGCTCAATTTCTAGCACCAGGAAACGCTGATGAGATGCTTTCATAACCGACATTGCTGCGAAAAATACACAACCCAACATGTAACGCATGCACTGTCAGGAGTGTGAAGCGCAATATGTAATAGGCGTATTCGTGTGTGATGTTGGCGTAAACAAGTTTAGTTTGTGTTGGCCCACTGGGCAGTGTTTGGCTGTGAGCACATAATCTCCAGTCTTGTATCGATGAACACTGAACTGAATATTTTGGGTATGAACTACTGAAACTTGGAGAAGGGGACATCTTCCTCCCTCCTCCCTAGCTATCACCTGTCTCTTGATTCGATCTGTGGCCCTGGCTACAAAATTCATGTCAGAGCACCCTAATTACCCATAAGCAGCTAAGCGGCTGTCTCCTGGATGGCTGGCCCCATTGTAACCCTTCTATGCGAAGGTAATTGCCAAAAGCAGTGGAAGGAAAACTATAAAACCTGCAAGTGTCAGCAACTTCTGCTCGATTGCTTCGAAATGGTACTCCCTCCCTTTAGCCTTCAAAACTTATCTCATAAAAAATGTCCTTATAATTTCCAAACAATCCAATAAAATTCCTCATACTACCTTGTGACTCTGTTAACGAATCGATCAGCTACTCTCACCATCGATGCCCGAGCTAGACTTGCTAAATAAGGAAAGTTAATAGGTCCGACAATTACTGCAAGCGTGAATGCATAATTAATTCTACTCGGTAATCCATTCGATTAAGAAGAGTTATTAGGAGTACTTTGGACTTTTAGCATTGCTACTATCTTGTTTAAAATTTTCTAAATAAGCAGTCTTTGTGGGACGGAGGGAGTATGTCGACACCAAGGCATCGTCAACTGTCTTGATAATCACTTAATGAACGTTACGAAGTTCTATCCACTATTCTCTGTGGTCCCTTGAAGGCCCTTGAAGGCTCAAGGGCATGTTCAACAGTGTAGACGATTGCTATCTGTGAATACATTGAATATCGCACACAGATGGTAAAATAGACTATTTGTATATTGGCTTGTCTATTAGGTTGTCTATATCATATTTAATTCATATATGGGCACATACGTCATGATGATCAAGTATAATTTGATCTTTGTATACTATTTTGTTGCTTGATCGAGAGAACTACCTAATTAGGACTATTATGTAATTTTCTTTTTTTTCGTACGTTCTTGGTACCTAAATGAATTTTCAGAAATTACTATCCTTAGCAGGGGTTGCATTTAAATTGCAAGGACTATATTGTAAATTGGCTTGGAAAAATATCTCTCGTGAAGTTCTCTCGTGTTTCCTCCCCTCTCGCAGCGAGTCGCGACCGGCTGATTTGGCCGGAAGAGCGGTACGCGCTAACCGGCAGCACACGAGCTTGGGGTGCCGCAGTCAAACGGCGCAGCAGCGCGGCGGCCGGCATGTCGGCGGTGGCGCGGCGGTTGAAGGGGACAGCGAGGTGCAGGGCTCGACGGGGACAGGAACGGCGCCGGTAAGGAGCGGCGGCCTCCGCGGGAACGGCGTGCTCACTCGATCCCAAGGAATCGACCTTGCAGTCAGCGGTTCCTACGACGGACGACGAAGTTGTCTGGTATGCGTGGGAGCACGAGCCGGCTGCGGTTTTGGTGTCTCCTTTGCATGTCTCCATATGTTGTCCCTCCACACGTGGAGACCACCTATTAGCTTCCTCTCCAGAGGTAGGTCCACTAATTTTCCATTGTTATCCCACGCCAAACGGAACAGTCATCTAGTCTGTCGCCGCTCCGTCCTCCGCTCTATCATTGCCCCTTCTCTACTCCAAGCTGATCCGCCTAGCTGCTGCACAAATCGAAGAGCTCGATCTCAACGGGATTTTACATCTAGTAGCAAGAAGTTCGATTGGTGCAACAACAAGTTAAAGCACGGTGGCAGGGAGCTGATTTGGGGTGTGGAATCTCGATTATTGTTGATTTCGATTTGGTGTCCACAACCTCGATTCCTGCTGCAAAATCTCGATTAGGGCAGTGGGGATTTCTATTTTGCGGTTTCCTTGTCGCTGCGTCCAATCAGGATTACCATGGTGGGATATCAAGTTAGGAGGGTGATGCATAAGCTTGCTGACAGCAGGTGCTGTGAAGACGATGGTGATGGTGATGGTGTATCCTTCGAGGTCCTCTTCTCGGAGCAAAGAATCTTCCTCCTGGCAAATTTGGTCTGGTTAGTTGTCTTGTGCCTTCCCCTTTTTTTTGAGGAATATGCACTTTACCACTTCAGTATGATACTTGTAATCAGTTGATTAGTTCGTGGATAGAAACGAAATTGTATTAATTGTTTCTGTACAAAACACAGAAAATATAGTTCCTAGGTAACATAAATTGTTTGATACAAAGGATTCGATAGATAGTGCGCAGAACACATCCATTCTTCTAAAAGGATATGGCTTTTAATAGTTCAATTAAAACGGGAAAACATATTATTGTAGGGATTTGTAATAAATGATTGAGTGGTATTTCCTTGATGTGTATGTTGACCATGATCATGGGACCCTAGAGAAAGAACCGAAGAATGGATGCATAAAAGCATTACCAACTGGATAGTAGCCTTGTGTTTGTATGTGATGTTGATGTTTATTGGTCCCTAAATGGCCCTGTTAAAAAAAAAGGGATTTGACTATCACTACTGAATATGTGACTAGTCTTAATAATAGTAATAGCAAATAATCTTGAAATCTTATACCAATATGGCGTGTGTTTGCAAATGTGTCACAATATCTGATTCCATTGCTAAGCCAGATGCCTTTGAGTCATTATTGGTCTTGTTCCTTTTTTGTGTTGCATTCTCAAAACCAGATGTAGAACCAGATATCTTTGGGTTATTCTTGTTCTTTTTTTTCCTTTTGTGTTGCCTTCTCAAATCCACCAGTTGGTCTGTCAGATACATGGATTGCCTTCTCCTTAACCTTGACACCTTTTGGTTTTATAGCCTGGTCTTGTTGTAGTGTAGCTGCAAAGGTCATTTTTTAAAAAAAATTACAAAACAAATAAATTGTGTGGTATATGTGGGGTTAACACAAGTAGTATTCCAGTGCAAACCTTGCGGCTGAGATGAACTACCCGTATATGTATCACCTCTATTTTTTTAGGCTTTTCTCCACATCCTCTGCTAATTTCTCTGGACTGTTCACAGCAATAGAGTATGTTTCATCGGATTCAGCAGCTTGGTTAGCTAACTGAAGGAACATTTTTTCACAACTCTATTCTGCATTTTGATAGCTTTATTTTGGGATCTTCATGTATCTCAGGTTTGCTCTTTATATGAGCCACTTTTGCATCAATTGTCCATCTGTTGAGTATGCACTGTTTATGATTTTTTTTTATATTGTTAATATCAAGTATCTTCAATGCATGGCAGCATAAGATTTCAGCAAATTCGAACTTTTTTCAGCTAAACTTCACATGACCTCCAGTGCAGAAAACTTTACAACACGCTCGTTTTTCTTGCCACAAACCTTTATTTTTTACAACTTTTCAGCATCAATATCACCAGAATAGAATAGATCGTAATTTAGTGTTTGCATCACCTGTTCTTGTACTAGCTTGAATACTACTGGGGTATAAATTTTTGCTACATGCCTTAATATTCTCAGGTCTGGTTTCAACTTTGGTGTACTTTGTGTTGCCTTGAAATCATATTTTACCTCTTCGTATCTTTTATCTCCCACCAACCTGTCAAAGTGCTCAAAAAGAGTATGTCATATTTGACACTAATATATCCGTTCAATTCATTATTCATGCTTTCACTTCTTTGAGTGCTAACCATATCAGCAGAAAATGTATTTCATCCGTATGCTAAGGCCCATTGCTCCCTTTTATCAAATAATACTTCGAGCCATTTATTTTCTTATAGCTTATACTTATCTAGCAAATTGTTCCACACATTTATAAAGTCCTCCTTATCCTCTTGATCATAAATACAGTTTTGAAAATCTGTATTGAACATCTTATATTCTTCCACAACTTCAGAAAGGTGCTTGCATGCATTCTGGTTCATATGCCAAACACAAATCCTGTGGTGACTCTCTGGTAGTACTATCTTGATTGCTTTTGCCATTGCTGCATCTTCGTCAATTAAAATGGTCTTTGGCTTCTTGCCTGGGTTTTGAAAAGCCACACAAAACTTTCAACAGTTTCATCATACAAAAGTGCAGCACCAAAAATAGTTTTCTTATGATTGTTCACTCCAACTAGCAAACCGAATGAATGTCCATCATTTAGGTCAAAGCAAACGACATCACCATAAACTTCATAGTCCGAAACCATTTTAGAATCAGCCTAGGAATATTCATTATCAAATCGTCATCGTCAACCTGAAAGGAATGGAAAAACTTCCCATCTTTTGATGCTTTCTTCTCCAAATATTCCAACACACCTCCTGTGTCTCTTGTTTTACCTTCAGTGATCTCTTTGAGTATAATTTATTTTTCATATCTTCATGTGTAAATCCAAGATTCTCATTTCCACCGGCTTCTTTTACCATGAGATAAAAAGTGGATTTATTTGAAATCACAACCACTTTAGCAGCTTCGACACCGGCAATCTGTGCTGTAGTTATTCTCCTTTGAGATCTTAAGTGCTAGGCTTGGATGGCAGTAGCAAAAATATGGTTATGCTTAGGCTCAAATTCATAGATGTAGTACAACCCATCCGTGGGACTTATCTTCATGCATGCTTGACACATGCATCGTGTCTCAGGCCTACTATACTTGGAATTTTCTTCTCTTTCATGCATGCTTGACACATGCATCGTGTCTCAGACCTACTATACTTGGAATTTTCTTCTCTTTTATCATGACCTGAATACCTATTGATAAATAAAAAAAATTGATTAAATTGATGTTCTATCCCAAACCGTAAAGAACTAGTATAAAAAAGATTTAATTTGATACATGCACGAGAACAACAAAAAGTTCTATTCTTTATTGTTGTAGTATTTTTAGAACTACTCCTTCGGATGTTGAAACCCTTATCTTTGGTGTAAGCATTGTAAAAGTTATAGGCTTCTTCCTCAGTGCAGAATTTCATACCAACCTTTGGTATCCTATCTTCTAGAGAATTTTCTACTCGAGTAGTAAAATCAATTTTAGCAGAATCCTGTTTGGGTTTGGAGAGGTTATCATACGCAGTAAGATAGAAATCATGGAGAATATGCAAACATATTTACATAGGTACAATATGACTTACATTTTCTAACTCTATTCTTTCCGTATGATCAGTAGGAATGTTGATCCCAGAGAAATTTGGCGAGGATGTGGCACCTACAACCAACGACATGACCATGCTTGGTACTTGTGGAAGTAATGGCGGTGCCAGATCCAAGTAGTTGTCTTCGTTGATAGGCATAATGTGATTTGACTGAGATGCCATTGTTGTTGTGTGGGAGATGAGGAAGATGCAAATCTGATAATTATCTTTGTATTTTTAATGTTGTTAGAGCAACTCCAAAAGGTTGCTAATCTTACTCCCAACATCTTTTTTAGGGAGAAAAAGAGAAAAAAACGAACTCCAACAGTTCACCCAAACCTTCCCCAATTTTTTAGGGACGCTAAAAAAATAGCTTGCCACCGCGTATATTTTAGCGTTGGCGTTCCTCCCCCAATTCTGATTCCCGCACGCCCGCGCGTCCCTTCTGATGGGCCCAATACGATGACGTGACCTGTTTTGAAATATTAGGGGCAATTTATTAGCGATCTGCTGTGGATTGATATGATTTTGGGGGAAATTTTTTTTAGAAGAATCTCCGATACATAATTTTAGGGAAGAATTTTTTAGGTAATCTTGGAGTTGCTCTTTGCCTGGTCGATAAAAACTGCACCCGCTATAATTGGCGCTATTTTTTCAGAATTAGACAGCTTTTCCCTCCATTAATTCTCCCTAACCCTCGTTTTATTACGTTAGTGGGGCCAAAGAAACAAGCGCGCGTTGGGATGACGGACGGACGACGACTCCGTTTCCTGACTCCGTTTTCTGTTGGCGTGGGCTGAGGAAAACTTAAAGGGCTCAAGGAGTGAGTGAACGATGGCCTCCACATGTGCAGAGACACGGATGGAAACATGCAAAGGAGACAGAGAAGGCGCCGAGGCTGGACGTGGCGGCGGCCTCACTCGCCTGCCCGTTCTGCAGCCACCCCGGCACGATGTGCCGCATCGACCTCGTCCTTCGGGTCGCCGAGGCGGAGTGCACCGCCTGCGGGGACGAACTACGTCACTGGCGCCCACGCGCTCACGGCGGCCGCCGACGTCTACGCCGCCTGGGCCAACGCGTGCTGGCTCGCCAACGTGGGCGTCGCGGCCGCTGCCGGCCGCTAGCCGCGCCGGGGCTACGACGAACGGCGCGTGATTAGTTTCAGGCGGTTTCGTTTCCACGCGCAGGTTGGCCCTGCATCCGATTCGGTAGCTAGTCTAGACTAGAATTTTGTCTTTCTGCCGGAACACGGCCCCGAATTGACGGGCAGGAAGCAACAGGAATGTAACTGTTTTCTTATATCAATACGAAGTTTTAGAGATGAATCCTAGTTTTTCTGCTCCGCTGAGATTTCGTACATGTTGTTGATAAGTGCAGTGCAGATTTGGTTTCCTAAGAGATTAGTACAGTGATTAGTTACTACAACGTATTAGTTTATTATCTTTATTTACAAAGATAAAGGCAGCAACAAACTAGGAGACAGACAGAGACTGAGAAACAGAGCAACAGGTTACTACAACTCTGACAGAAATCCGACAACAGAATGGGAAAACCACTGGAAACAGTGAGGTTCAAGTTCAGCCGTTCATGTTGGGGATCTGACGCAGCAGAACAAAGAACTCGCAAACACTGAAACGGATCAAACCTTTATAACAACATAAAGTTTCATTCCTTTGATGTATCAAGAAAAGGAGAGAAGAAGTTCTGTGCAGAAATGGCATGTAACTATGTAACCAATACCCATGACTTGAACTGAAAGCTAAATTCAACAAACATGGACTCCATTTTTCGATTTATCAGAAGCAAGACACATGCAAAACCAGAAACATCCATCCTCATTATCACCAGAGAGAGGTGAATATGGTAACTGCAACCAATGTTTGCAAAATCGTTCACCATTACTTCCACATAATGCTTTCACCAGTTTGTAAGTTCTGAAACTGAAACACCAATTCAGACCCATCCGGTCAGCGGGACGCATCGAACCTAACTAACAGAAACAGTAAAGTTGCCGAGTTTTCTGAAGCCATCTGAACAAAAGAAGAGCGGGACGCATCGAACCTAACTAACAGAAACAGTAAAGTTGCCGAGTTTTCTGAAGCCATCTGAACAAAAGAAGACAAGCTGATTCTCAAGTCACTGCATCCGAAATTCCGAAGTATTCCGACTTCTGATTTCTGAAGGGATGAACTGTGAGGTTGTTGTCAGAAGTTCTGCTCCCGTGTTCCTCTATGGTCCTTGTGCGTCAGCATCTGGGTAAACTAACGCCTCAGCATCTGAAATCGCAAGGGAATAAGTAAAACAATGAGTTGCAGTTACACTTTTGTGAATAACGAAAGAGAGCAAACAATCAGTTGCAAGATCAAAATTATTGGCTAACAAGTGGAACCACTGAACTTTCTGTAGTGAAGATCAAACTATTGGACAATCGAATTTCTTAAACGAGGATCATGGTAAGAAATGAAAACCCGGCAATTTATAGAACCAGACCAAATTTAGGATCTGCCAAAGGACTGCTAAATCCCACAAGGCACTCTCAATACGAGACCTGAGATTGTTTCCATTCAAATGCTTCTGCTTAATCTAAATTCTAAAGAATGTTTCAGATTAGTCCAGACCAAAGAAAGTAAACAATTTCCTCAAGCACGAAATCTGCAACCTTGGCGAAAATAAAAACCCAAGAAACTACATATAGAAACCATTCTTTTAGAAAAAAAAATGCAGAAGTACCACTCTGAACATATAAGCTACGTTCATGTTGTGCAAGTTAAATTTTCTGTTGTCATCAGCATGGTATTTCATCAGATTAGTTTACTGATTTATTTGCACATCAAATTTAGAACTACAGAACTACTGTGAGGCACATTTCTATTCTCATCAGTACTCATCCATTGAGCATGTCATCACAAGACCACTTTGAAAACTTTCTAACTCTCACCTGCTGAAACCGTAACAAGCAGAAGTGCTACACAGACCACTGGAAAACTGCAAAGTTCTCACCTGGTGCCCCGGCGGTGTAGACGACGATGTTCATGGGCTCCTCGCTGTGATGCAGGTCGGTGACCAGAGGGGTCAGCCGCCCATACAAGCCGGCCTGCACGCACATTCTGGTGCCGAAGACCTCCCCTTCGTTCGCACGGATCCCCACCTGGGTCCTGAGGTTGAGCACGGAGCGGCCGTAGAAGCAGAATGCGGGCAAATTGGCTTGGCCGAAGTTCAGCGGCTGGTCCGAACGCAGGTACCGGATTCTCCGCCGCCGAGACGCCTCGGGCTCCTCCTTGTTGCACCGCCAGAACAGGATACTGCAGCCTCCTAGATTCTGTTGCAACGCAACACTTGTGTTTAGAAAAAACAAATAACTAGACAACACCGGTGACTGGATGAACAAGCATATCTGAATAAACATTGTAATGAGAACGAAATGTTCAGACCAAGCTAACTAGTACTCACTGTGATCTAGCAATATTTTCCAAGACCGACGACGGTGACAAATAGCTAAGATTTTCCAAGTACACATCAAATTATTCTGGTGACTCGCATATGGCATACGAGAACAGCAGGCAGGTCACTAACTAAGAATCCAGTGCTTTCAACACATCTTACTCGATGCAGGTAACGAATGACAGAGTTTCATAAAGCAACCATAATCTACAATAGACACCAACTTCTGGATAAATGATAGGAAATGGGGACGTGAACAGAATTAATGTGAATCAAACAAATCAGAGGAACAAGAACTCAAGAGCGCGGAACTACAGCTAGCGGGATTCAGATCTAGAACTTTTTTATTGACAGAAGTGGTAATCATGGCAAAACAAAAAGTGCCTAGAATTCGATCACCATGAACAATAAATCAGGAAGAATTAAGCAATTAACTGCTTCAGTAAGTGCAGACTTCGGCAGGAACAAACGCAAGAATCAGATTAAGCAGTTCCTGTGGGAATCGACGCAAGGAAGAAATTAAACATCCACGATTGAATGATAGGTTGGCGTTCCCAGCAGACAGCAACCCGTTCACGCAATCGATTGGTTCCACGCACGAATCCCGCTCCGGCCAAATCAAACGCTCGCCAGTGCCGAACAGAACGAAAGGACGGCGAACTCACCGGAGTTGATGGAACCGGAAGTGGTGGCGGGCCCTGTCTCGGCGGGACGACCTCGACCACCCAATGCCTCATGGTGCTCCGGGTGCCGAAGTACTCGTCGATGCTGACGCCGTTGTTCCAGATGCGGAACCTGCCGTTGGCGCGGAGGGTGCCGTTGTAGACGTGGCGCATGAGGACGTAGTCGCCGCGGCCGCCGTCGGTCCTGGCGGGCCTCCACATGACGGCGTCCTGCTCCGGGTCGTCGTAGCCGCGCTGGACGGCGCACTTGCCGCGGCACCACCTGGGGGCCGGCTCCCCGGGCAAAAGCGCGAGGTAGCGGCCGTAGGCGGCGCCGTGGAGGAGCACGTAGTCGATGCCGTGGCGCTGGACCCGGTGCACCCGCCACACCCCCGCCAGGGGCGGGTCGTAGCCACGCGGGCGCAGGGAGACACCGATGCCGTCGTCGTCGGCGTGGAGGTACGTGCCGTGCACGCGGCTCCGCAGCCGCACGTGGATCCCGTCGGCGAAGAGGTCCATCGCCGTCGCCGCGCGGCGGGGGGGGGGGGGGGGGGGGTCTTCTCCGGGTTGGTGGTGGCGGCGGTGCGGCGGCGAGCGCGTGGGGCTTCTCCGGGCTGCTTGGAGCGGACGGGGTGGGGTGGGGGAGGGAGGCGAGACGAGAGCCGAGCAGGTGTTTGTTGCGGGGCGGTTACGTTTGGGCGTCTGGGCGGGGGGATTTGAAGGCGATGGTAGGTCGGTGGCGGCGCGGCACCTTCACTGACTGGTGGGGCCGCTCGCCGCCAGGGCAGCCGGCCAGCGTTGCAGCCAGGGACATGTGGGCCCATGTCGAGCGCCAGTTCGGCGCCAGGGTGGCAAAGGTCACCGAGGGGCGAGGGCCTCGGGCTGGACCCCTGCGTCTGCGTGAGGGCGTGAGGCGAGCAATGCCACGCCACCAATGCCACGCCACCAGCGCCGACCCTGCTGGTGGACCCCGCTGATGCGTACTATTTCCTGCCGTTGCATTATTTGTCATTTTAACTTTTTTTATGCATAATTATTATTATGCACTTAGATATATATAATTTGAAACGGAGGAAGTACGAGTCTACGACGAGTGGGTCATGCGACGGTGAGGTTTCAATGCTTGGTGATGTTGGTTGAGGAAATCTTTTTACAGCCTGTGAAGGAAGAACTCGGCTGTTGTATGTACAAAGAAATTCACGGAATAGCCGTTTTCATCCAATGTACGAGAAATTAGCTGGAGGAAAGGAAGCAATGCTCTCAGCCCACTATACAAGAAGTTTTCCCTGTGAATAACCTCTTCCTAATTGACAGATCATGGGACTTGAAATACGCGTTGTTAATGGTTGGAGATGCAATGAGAAAAGGTACTTCAATTTCAGGCGGTGAGAAGAAGGGAGAGACCACAAGTTATCTAGAATTATTTGAGGATGATGTCACTAATATAATTTATTATTACCACAGCTACAATTCTGTAGGGATTAAACTAAAATACAATCATCGACTAAGGTCCTGTTTGTTTGCCCCTAGATTATATAAGCTGGATTATGGTTCAAGAGTAATAGGATAAATAACTATCTTGGGACCGCTTGGAACCACAAATAATCTGAAATAAGCTGCTCAAGAATAGCTTATTTGAGATTATTTGTGGTCCTATGGTAGTCCGCAAGTGTTCTTTTACCATAATACCCATGAGCCATAATCTAGATTATATAATTTATATGAATTATAATCTGAAATAAATAGGACCTAAAACTCTACAAACAATGCTGATGGAGGAGAGGGCATTGCTGGCTTGCTGCTTGTGTGCCGCCCGGGCTCCATCGGAGACCGCTCCATGGAGAGATGGGTCATCATGGAGGCTCGGCAGTGGAGGCTCACGTCATCAACCTCAAGTAATGTACGAAATAGCGAAATAGCGAGCTATAGCGAAATAGCGAGCTATAGTGAGATTATAGCGACGCTATAGCTAGCTGCCACTACAACAGTGTTTATTAATTAGCGGGTTACAGTGATTGAACACAGCTCTACGCTAAATCTTATAACGAGCACAGCTCTACGCAAAATCTTATAACCCGTTATTTTGTACATTGAGGTCCTCAACAACTAACCGGCAACCTCACTTCTTCTACCGAATACATGCTTACCATCTAAAAAAATTAAAACATGCTTCTAATCTGACGCGTACATAACATGTCCATTTCCTAAAATCTGAACTCATCAAGCAACAAAAACACATAAAACCACAAATCCTGGACGCAGGCAGACCATGCACACGCTCAGATAAGCTAGTGCCACACCCAAATTGAATTGTGCCCAGACTAGCACAAACGTGACGACCTCCAACAGCATGTAATAAATTTTTTTTAAACTTGTCTCTATTCTATCCCCTCCTACAAGCTTCTAAACTATAATTAAGAAGCTGACAAAAAATACAATGGAACAAGAGCCCACATTTGGTCATCGGCAGCACCTCATCTCACAAATAACCCCCCACCCACCCCACCATCATCTCATCACCCAACATGCTCAGTGGAACAAAAAAAGAAGCTTCTTCCAGCTTAACCTTACACACTCACCGCTCATGATCCAATACATGTCTGCATCAACATTCCTACAGAAGGAGACATAGGGAGACCTATTGCCTGTGTTGAATCAGTGCCACGGTGCCAGAATCATTTAGCTGGTCTCCATTGCTGCTGCGTGGTACTTGTCCAAGTCCGCATCCAGATCTTCAGCAGAAACTTTCTCACTGCCACGCCCTCCTCCCCTCCCTCGCCCACGGCTCGCAGGCCCTCGTCCGCGCCCACCGAATCCACCTCTACCCTGAGGCCATCCTCCACCACCACCTCTTCTGGGACCGCTGCAAAGTCAGTACTGATTTGTTACTCCATATCTTAAAAAGAATAAACTAGGGTGCGATAAAACATAGTTGAAATTATTCAATCACATCACAATACAATCTTAAAATTAGCAACCGATAGCTAAGACTCAGCTCCACTTTCATTTGTGCTTTGATGTACACTAGCAGCGCGGGTGGTGTAGCTATAGATCATTCTCGTTTATTCTTTGGATGCTGTGGTTGAAAAGCTGTAATTTCATTACTGGTTAAGTAATGAAGTAGATAAAAGGAACCGAAGACTAAGACTCGGCTCCACTTTGATCTTGTGTTTGACAGATTTGACACACACTACATAAGTATCATGTTGAGGCAACATTGATGAATTATGAGCTCTACTTTCCAGGTGATTCTAAAATGTCAAGAAAAGCTTGGTATGAGAAACGAGTGTGTCATACATATACTTCTATCACTAATCTGGCTTGAATGCATTTACTCCCCACAGGGCAAAAAATATATATGTTTCCTTTTTTTCGTTCCTGCAAGAGTTTCAATATTAGTACTCAAAAGTCACATAATCCCTGGCGTGCTTGTAGTACAAGCACACTTAACAAACTATAGAAACCATGCAGAATTGAAATTCTAACAGGCATTAATGGCTACTTCCTATCTGTGGAGATGCTAATGAAACAATACGGTAACGGCTGGCAAGAAGCACAGTAGTTTTAGAAAGCAATGTTCTGCCTTCGTTATTTCATCAAGACAGGCATAATGGCCAAGAATGATGCTACTAACCTTGTGAAAGGCACCTTGAAGTTTCCAGCTGGTGGGTTGAAGGCGAAGGTAGGGGTTGGTGGCGCCTCAATATTTGTCCCAATGATCTCAATTTTCATAGGTTTGCCATCAAGCTGCACATTGTTGTACCTCTTAACAGCAGCTAGAGCATCAGACCTTCTTGAGAAGACAACCTCTGCAGTTCCCTGTCAAAGTTGAGGCACACATTAATGAGCACTTGAACGAAGGAAATAAAAGGAAGGGGCAGACGGGAAGAGTGTGGGCATCAGAAGAACCTTTGATCTCCCACTCCTGTCATAGTTGATGGAGTAACGCTTGATATCACCAACATCAGAAAATAGTTCCTGAGCAGAGTAGGATGAGCAATTGAGCATAGTGTTTGGGTGGGTACAATGGCGCAGCAGAGCAAAACAAAGAAAAGATGGAACCGTTCGTTTTGTCTCCTAATAAGCAAGAGTAGGTGCTCAATCGATGAATCAGATGTAAGCAGCGAGGCTGGGAAAGGCATGATGTAGCACTAGGTTTAGGGCAGGAGAAAGAGACCTTGATGTCGTCGTTGGAGACGGCATAGTCGAGGTTGGAGATGTAGAGCCTGGTGGGCTCTTCGAGGACGCCCGCCATCGGCGCGGCCTGGAGGCGACCGGCTCCGTATCCAGCATAAGCCATGGGCCGCCGCGCCTGCGCCTGCGATTCAGTTAGGAGGACGAGCACAGCAGGAAATCTCGATTTGGGGAGAACGGGAGGTCCCTCACCTGGAAAGGGGAAGTGGTGCCGCGGTGGTACGGGGCTGCAGCAGCGCGGGCGTTGAAGCGGCGGCGCGGCGCCGTGGGTGCGGGGCCTCCGCCTCCGGAGGTAGGGCCTCGGCCGCTGGGGCGTGGTTGCTTGTTCTTGTTCTTGGAGATGAGGTCGTCGAGGGACATGTCGAGGGCGTCGGCCATCCTCCCTATTCTCCCTCGCGGCGGCGGCAGCAGCAGGGGGGCCCGGACCGGGAGGAGCGGCGGCGGCGGCGGCGGCGGCGAGGGTTCAGGGGAGAAGAGGGAGGAGGAGAGGCAGGCGACGCGACGACGACAAGCAACGAGTTTTCGATGGGCTGAAGTTTCTGGTAGGTATAGTTGTGGGGTGTTGGGCCCCCATGACCTCAATTGGGCTGATATGGATTTCTCCCACTACTATCCCGAACCGGACAGCCCAGCACGGCAACCACCACTTTGCCGTCCGTCTTCCGGACTCTTCTTCCTTCCTCCTCTTCTCCAGTTCTCCTTCCGACCTTCCTTCCTCCTCCCGCAGCTGCGTCGGCCGTTTGGGGGAGGGCAAATTTCGTCGAAGGGAAGGAAGCAATCGACGATTCGATCCGATCTGATTCGCCATGAAACCCTTCAAGCAGGAATTCACCTTCGGTCAGTAGCTCTCAGTACACATCTACCTCTGTATTTCACTCGATCGAATGAATTCCTGATGCATGCTGGGGGTGCAGATGAGAGGGTCCAGGAATCCGCCGCCATGATCGCCAACTACCCCGCCAGGATCCCCGTATGTGAAGCTTCTCTGTTCCTTTTTTTTATTTGATTTGATGAGGAGGAGAGGGGACTTCCCTTTCCTTCTCTGTTCCAGGCTTCCAGCCCAAACCCTAGGAAAGCAGGGCCTGCCCCTTCGTGTCCACAACTGACATCACTAGCCGGCCGATTAGTGGTTGATACTGCTCTATGCCAGTGCCATCAGGTGCTTCTTATTACGTTTTCCACTTCTGCTCTCATTGATCAAGTCATCACGTATGTGGATGTGGACGGAACCAAACGGCACAGTGGATTTTAGGATTCACTTCAGAATTCCTTTGTTGCTTCACACAATTTCTTGCCTTTCGGAACCCTGAAATAAATTTCTCATGCTGGGGCCTGGGGTTTCGTTCAGGGTTTAGTCTTATTTTGTTTATGCTGTGCCGATTGAATCAGTTCCCTGTCTTCCCAGTTATGCCCACCATGCTCCTGCAAAATGCAAATCAATTTTCTGATGCTCATGGATTCTTACATGCATGCATTAAGGTCTTGACATGTTGCAAATTCTAGCTTAAACCACGCACTCTGAATTTCTACTGAAACTGAACAAACTCTAGCCTCTATTTTGTTCTGCATTCCCCTTTTGCCCCCAATCTCGGACAGTTTGTGGCATCTCTTGCTTGATGAACATGGAACTCCTTGTATTTGGCTATTTGCAGGTCATCGTTGAAAGGTTTTCAAGGAGTAATTTACCACAAATGGAGAAGAGGAAGTTAGTTGCTACTCTCTTTGTGCCCATTACATTGCTAGAGATGGATGGGGTGTTTGATTGTCAATGATCCCATGCCGTGCCATGATTGATGTCTTACAGTAATATCATTGATCATTCATTTCAAAGATTCAAATGCAGTAAGACAACTTTATTTATGGTGCAGGTACCTGGTTCCCTGTGACATGCCCGTTGGGCAGTTCATTTTCATACTACGGTCCAGGTTACACCTATCTCCAGGAACAGCGCTATTTGTGTTTGTAAACAACACATTACCCCAAACAGGTGAGACTGCCATTGGTCATATAATGTATTTGTTACTCCGATCCCTTCTGAAGCCTCAGGCATTTTGTTCCTCAGTTGTGTCACGGCCTGTTGTGCTATGTTAGGACCAAGCAATGTTGTAAAAAATACTAGGTTCTAGGCTCGCTCCAAAGCACCCGAATGTCGAAACTTGGACATTTCGGGAAAGTAGAAAGGGGTGTTGTTTTGCATGAATTGGTAGTCTCTCTCTTTTTTGGGGGGCAATAAAACTTGAACTCATTGTGATGATGCAACTTTTATCCGCAGCTAGCCTGATGGGAAGTGTGTATGACGCGTACAAGGACAAGGACGGCTTCCTCTACATGTGCTACAGCAGCGAGAAGACATTTGGCTGCCTGGCCTGACCTTATAAACGTAGAAGTTTGCTTTGCACAGTCAGATAGCCCGTGCATGTGTTGCCTTGTGTATTACAACCGTGCTCGTTCTCGATCAACTCTGTACATATAAGATCGTGCTACTCCGTATGTTATTGTTATTATTATTATTATTATTATGTTATAAAAGAAGTACGCATCTCATTTTTTAAGACAGGCAAGACACGTGAAACATGAGGTACGATTGGTCTAGCTATAAATAAAGTAAGGTGATATTCTAACTGCTACTTCCAGCACCGTATGTCCGTATGTGGGTGTGATTCGGGTAGAAACACACGCCGCATCTGATGAATATGGGCTCTCAGCCACAGACGGTGCTGGGCCTTGTAGTTGTAGATGTGACTGATGCTGAAATTGACGAATGATTAACTAAACAAAGAAGAGCATCCATGCTTAGCCGAAGATTTAAATCGGTTTTAACTCAAACGTGATCCACCTGTTTAAATTAAACGAAGCCTTCGACGCGAATCAATACCCCACTCTGTACAACACGGCACTCCGATCAATCCCCCACTTAATTACTCGCATAAACGGAAAAAAGGCTGCCGATATGGCGCCCACTTGAACACGCATTAACAGGAACCGGTTGGGCGATGAGGCCCCGCGCATGTTTAACCATCATTTCTCTGCGGAAATTGTATCTGTTTTGCAGATCACTCATCACAAGCGGCACCTCGCAAAAGATGGAAGGAAACAATACTCAAGTGGCAGGGATTATTCTTCAACATCCAAAACGACCCAGATCGGAGTGTTCTTTCCAGTCTGGTGTGTGCATGATGCTTTGGGTGGCATATTGGCCTTCCTGCTGGGCGCTTGATGCGCCTGATCCGACCAGAATTTTATACATGTCAACATGTGTGCCATTTGATCATTGTCACTACCCGTGGCTGGTAGCTCAGGTGCTAGCCTTTTTTAGATGATGAGCTAAAGTGGTAGCTGTAGCAGACACCACAGTCCAATTGTCGCTGGATCGATTATAGACTCATACCTGGTTTTCTTTTTTTTCGCGACCGTGCCTTTTTCATTAAGAGGAAAAGAAGTAGCAGGTTACATGGTTGAACAGTATCATTTAGGAACGATGACCTGCTTTACAAAAATCTTGTTAAGAAAAGTTTACATTACCATCATTTTGCGACCCAACTACCAGGTTAGTGCCCGTATCATGAGTTTGAGGAAATGTAGTGAAAGATGATAGGCAGTGGAAACGAGCTGCTACCCAAGCATACGCGTCTTCGAGGATCCTTTGTACAAGCATCGTCACCATCTTGTCCATTCTATTGAAGGTTCGTGTGTTACGTTCAAGCCAAATGGATCAAGAAATCAGGATCAACAATGAGTCAAAAGATTTCCTGTCCATTTTGTCAACTCGTTTCCTTACCACCATCCACCAGTCGACGAGAGAGAGAGCGCTCTGAAGCAGATGGTGTGAGGGCCTGCCAGTTCACTCTTGACAGGATCAAGTGCCAAACTTTCATGGCATAGGAGCAGTTTATCATTAGATGATTGAAGGTTTCTGATTCCTGACTGCAAAAGATGCGAGTATCATCATCCTGAAGATTGTGCTTCTTGCATCTTGATGCTGTCCAGCAGCGTCTATGAAGAATAAGCCACATAAAGAATTTGCATTTAGCAGGTGCTCGTGTCTTGCAAAGGATCCTTGCCCCAGATATTTCATGATGTCCAATGAAAAAGGCCCTATATGCTGACGTCGTGGAGAAGCTAGGTCCTATGTCCATTTCCATAGCACCCTGTTCGAGGTGGCATCATCCAGCGTGATCATCTCCAATTTGTTCCAGATGTTTAGGTAGTCAAGCAAAACCTGAACCGTTAGAGCACCTGTGATATCCCTGACCCATTTTCTATCCTGTATGCCTTCATGAATTGTTCTTTTCTTACAAATTCTAGGACCAACTGCCTGAAGTAGGCACGGGGCAATCTCAGCAATGGAGCAACCTTCAATCCACCTGTCTGTCTAGAAAAGTGTGTGCTTGCCATCACCCACTTGTACCGAAGTGGAGTAAAAGAACATTTGAGCGACCAGGGGATCCACTGAGTCAAGCAAATTATACCATGATCGCGAGGTGTCTGTTTTCTTCAACCACAACCAGCTCATCTGAAGTGCATAGCCCATGATACGTAAATTTGTGACCCCAAGACCTCCAAGAATAGATGGTCGGCAGACTTTTGTCCAGGCTAGTAAGCAGTGACCCCCAGAGATCATCTCTGTTCCTTTCCATAAGAAAGCTATTCTACATTTGTCAATTTTTCTGATGGTCCATGGAGAGATGGCGACCGCGACAGCTGTGTGAATGGGGACGGGTGACATCTTAACTTTGACCAGAACTGCTCGGCCTGTCTTACTCACTAATTTTGCCTTCCATGTCGGTAAGCCATCACTAATCTTATCCATGAGAGGCATTAAGTCATTTCATCGCAGCCTTTTAGCAGATAGCGGAATCCCCAGATACTTGCATGGGAGAGGTTCTAGGCATCCTGGAAAGAATTGTAGCAACCTAACCGTGTGTTACAGGTCACATTGGATTGGTGAAATGGGGCACTTGTCCAAATTTGTCTGAAGCCCAAATGCCAACCCAAAGAGGTCTAGAATGACTCCAGTAGCAACTAGGTCCCTTTGCATTGGTGACAAGAACAACACTACATCATCTGCATAAACATAAGCACATTCTTGCATGACACTATCACCCAGAGGCATTAGAAGACCTTCTCTGCCTGCCAACCTGATCATGGAGTTCAGAGCTTCTATTGCTAGGACAAATAGCATTGGTGACAAAGATCACCTTGCTTGAGACCCCTAGCATGGCAGATTCTCCTACCTGGGCACCCATTCAAGATTATCTTGGTGCTTGCCGTGGATAGGAGCATACTAAGCCAATTGATCCACCTTCTTGTGAAACCTATGTGCGGTAGCAAACATAGCAGGAAAGTCCAGTCAACCGAATCAAAAGGTTTGGAAATGTCTAACTTGAGCAGTGCACATGGTGATTTTCTTCGATGAAGGAACTTTGCTGACAACCAAACCGTCATGAAATTATCATGCAGAAGGCGACCTTGTATGAAAGCACTCTGGTTGTGATGAATCAGATTGTGCAATTCCGAGGCTAGTCTATTGGCAAGCACCTTTGTGATGAGCTTAGAGAAGCTATGAATGAGACTAATTGGGCGGTAGTCTCCAATTCTAGCTGCAGCAGGTTTCTTGTGAAGTAGCACCATGTAGGCTTGATTGACCAGGTACAGGCTGCGACTATCAAGGTTCCATAAAGCATTGAAGGCTCGCATGATGTCATCTTTGATAACCGGCCAAGCAGTCTTGTAGAAAAGGCCCGTGAATCCATCAGGGCCAGGAGCCTTGTCTGGTGGTAACTCTAGTATTGTTTTCCAAACCTCCTCCTTGGAGAAGCAGTAATATGTCGAAGAGAAATTAGCAGATAGATTGCCTCAGCTTTAGCTTCTTCATGCATGACATCTAGTTGATCGACCTTAAGTGAGTGCATATGATTCTTCCTGCTACGATGGCATGCCTGAAGATGAAAGAACTTCGTGTTGGTGTCTCCCTCCGCTAAGAAAGTGATGTGTGATCTCTGACGCATGATGGTTCGGAGTAAGGATGCAAGGCCAAGGCATTTGAGTTTCATCTTATTGCGTAGGCTCCGTTCATGATGAGATAGCGTTCTACTTTTATGTGCCTCATCAAATCTAAGCACCAATTCCTTAGCTATTTCCAATTGGAGCTGAACACCATCAACATGCTTGGCACTCCATCTTTTTAACGCGACTGCCATATTTCGAAGCTTGTAGTCTAAAGTGCGAAATGCATTTGCATGTTGCCATAGATAGGTCCATGCTTGCTCCACGGTCTGCAAGTAACCATCATATTTGGGCCAGATGTTTTTGAACTTGAAGCGCTTGAATGAAGACAAAGCACAGCCGGTTTGTAAAAGAAGTGGAGCATGGTCTGAGCATTGGGATGACAACGCTCATAGTTTATGATCTAGGAAGATCGACATCCACTCCTCAGAGGCAAATGCCCTGTCAATGCATTCCAAAGTTGGATCCAACCGCTCATTGCTCCAAGTGAACAAGCGACCATTCAGATGTAACTCCTGAATCTCCAGATCATCAATGAAGCATCTGAAATGACCCATCATTCATCGATCTAGCCGCGAATTATTCTTGTCATCTGCCTTATATATGAGATTGAAATCTCTGCATACCATCCATGGACCAGTGCGCCCATTCCTAAAATCTCATAGTTCAGTTAAG
Source organism: Setaria italica (assembly GCF_000263155.2). Lineage (NCBI taxonomy): Eukaryota > Viridiplantae > Streptophyta > Magnoliopsida > Poales > Poaceae > Setaria > Setaria italica. The sequence continues at coordinate 3,951,443 of NC_028453.1, read as the reverse complement.
AACCATATTTTTTCAGTCTCTAACTGGGGACCATACACGCATGTTACCCACCAATCCTCATCATTTGTCAGTAGCTTGATCTTAGCAGTCACTGAAAACTCACCAAACACTGGGCTAGATGTTGCCCACACCTGTCTGCGCCATGCCAAAATAATACCACCACATGTATGTGTTGCAGGCAACGTCAAGTAATCGAAGTCATCACCTAGCAACTCCCTAATTATCAAGTCATTACAGGCATCAAGTTTGGTCTCGTGTAACATCACAAGTGACACACGTTCTTGAGCGACCAAATCATGCACAACATATCGCCTAGCTCTAGCATTAAGCCCTTAAACATTATACACGAGTATGTTTTCAGCAATCATAGGTATAGAGTTTTGCGACCCAAGGGTGTTAGGACAGGTAGGGAGGAGCTTATGGCTCAATCTCCGCTACCGCCGCATTGAACAACGGCCGACCATCAGGGATGAGCTCGTCGAGGGCTTCACATTGAGAAATAGGCATAGTCGCCGTGAAAACCTCCCAGAAACGTTGGAGGGCCACAATGTCCAGAGGCCCGGCAAACGATGAATTGCCCAGCTTCTTCATAAGCACATTCTGTGCTTGAAGCACCGGCTTTGTCGCTCGATGTCGCAATTTCTTGGCTAGCCTCTCGCTCCTCCTGATCACCGGTGTTGAAGATGGAGGAGTGCGGGCCTTGCACCTAGGTGGTGCTCGTTGCAAGACGGCCGGTGACCTCACCCTGCAAATGGAGTTTGCAAAGTCAGCCAGAACGTTCTTAATCCGCGTAGAAGTCTCCGGTGGAAATGGAACGATAATGTTTGTTTGGAGCCCCTGGTAAGGGTCACGAAATTGTTCTGTGCCGTAGTGTCAATGCCAGAAGCTGGAGCATCATCAAAGCTTACCACTTCAAGGTTGATTGCCGCGTGATCAGAATCAGCATGGGAGCACGTGGATGCTTGTGTGCAAGAGACCAGGGCAGGGACATCCGAGCTAGCCCCCAATGGTGGAGCCTGCAGGACAGCTCCTCCATCCTGGGTGGCCTCAGTTGTGGGTGGCCCCTCTTCCAGCACCAGTGGCTGCACTCCCACTGTACCTGTTACCTTTGGCTGGCCCAGCCTATCAGAACGAATTGCATTGGACAGGATTGATAACTCTGCTTCCTGCCTCATTGGGTCATGTTCAAACATTGACCTCCCTCGCAGCGACCTAGATGAGGCATTATCTTCCTGATGATGATGCACTAGAGTGTTATCTTCCAAAAGATGTCTCTTCGGGAATCCAAGACCACTTCCGTGATCATCGGGTCAAATGCCTACACATTTGCACTGACGCCCGGTGCATAGCAGTTAATGATGGCGTCTTGGGCGTTTTCCACCTTGCCTCCACTTGAAGGTGTAGCATCTAGGTGCGTTGCCCCTACCGTTGGACCCTCTTTAGGCACTCCATGCGCCCAGTGACCAAACCGTAGAGGCGTGGGCAGCGACCAGGCCAGTTGCTGCAAGCCCACCCTCACCATCATTGTCGCCTTGGAGAATGGTGACCCCCATCTAGGACCCAAGGAAGGTCCACCACCCGAGCTCCCTGCCTCATGTGTGAACCGTGTCCTCTTTGGTCATGGGTGTTTCCTACTCCGTTGTGAGAAGCCAGGATAATCCTCATCTTCCATGCTGTCATAGTTATCTGGCGGAGTGTCATCATTTGATGAATCGCAACCTCGATGATTCTGATGTGTACCCTATACCACAACCCATCATGTTTGGAGTGAATCAATTCATGAGGTTTTAAGAAAAGGCCACATTCCATGTATGGTGCCGGCGGCTCGGGGATGAAGATCAACCTCTCATTTAGAACAAGATCCGGGTGAGTGCACCAGCCAGCCAGGTACCAGATTGCGTTGTTATCTCCAGCAAGCTGTGGTGGGGCTTCAACCAGGTCAGAACAAGCTGAAGCTAGAACAATTTGTGCAGTCTCCAAGTTATGGGCGTGTGTCGGGATTCCTCGAAGCTGAACCAACACTCTGAACCGCATTGAGGCCAGGCTAACCATGGATTGACACCGCCACCTTCTTCAAATCAGCTGGAACGACGCTTCTGACGGTAGGTAAGATCCGTTCCACTATTGCCGGCGTACTGAATTGAACTAGGAAATCATCTAGCTCAGACCTCTGTACAGCAGACTCCTCTAGAATGAGATTAAGAAATTTCTCAAGGAGTCGTCCAACCTACAAGACAGAAACCTTTGGACGCGCACCTCCAATTATCGCTACCAGGGCTCAAGATGAAATATTTGATTCTTGAGTATCCATCTTCTGTGACCTTGGCACCACTCACATTTCAGTTTCTAGGCGACAAGCAGAGTGACCATATGGCCTGGGTGACGCTGGCAGCGAGGAAAGGGACATGTCCTCAGGCCCAGACAATGGCAGCGCACAAACTGCTAGAGGAGAACCAATATGTCCAGTAGAGTGGGAGTGTGCTGACCTTGTGGCGTCGGAGGAAAACGAACGACCACGTGCAGCCGAAGCTTGTGCCGGTGCAACCATCTGGGGCTGATGTGAGGGTGGAGGTGGAGGGCGGAGAATGGGCTGTGTTGGGGAGCGATCTCGCTTACATTGGCGCGACCGATGGCCCTCCCGTCTGCAGCGGAGATAGCGGGGATGGGTTTCTGCAGGCAGCAGCGATGTGGTCCATAGCGAAGCAGTTGAAGCAGCGACCTACCAAGTTCACCGGAATCGGGCGGGGTGTGTGACGCAGACCAGCTTGCTCACCGTGACGCCCGCGGTGGCGACACACCTCCACACAGCCCTCATCCGACGGCCCCTCATCGCTGACATTGGGAATCCACAGATGGCGACCTTGAGCGACCGGGGGTACATGCTCTGGCCATCCCTGGGCCCTGGAACGGTCGGCCTGGGTGTTGGATGTTGGTCCCCTCCTCCGAGCATCCGCCATGAAGCCACCAGGGGATGGGGCAGAAGGATGGGTGGTCGGTGAGATGTCTATTGCCACCGCCTTCCCCTTCCCTTTCCTATGGGTGGTGGACAGTGATCTTGTTTGCGATTCATCCAAGGAAGACGAAGAAGAAGCACTATATCTCAGCCAATCTAGGGTCCCTCCTGGCAGCCCCTCAGCTCGCCACTCGAATGGAGGGGCTAGGGGGTTGAGGGATGGCGACCGGGGCGACCGCATTGCTAGGGACGTCGCTGCCGACGGGTCCACAATGTCTGCTGTTGGGGGGAAGGGGTGGATCTAGATCTTCCTCATCTCCCCTTCCATCGTCAGATCTGGGGGCGGAGCCAGGATTTGAGCATAGGGGGGTTGTTTAAGCCGACAACAATAAATCATACATGATGAAATATATATACAACGAGAGTGTAGATAATAACCAAAAATGTTTATTCTACAATACAAAGAAGGCCAAAAACCAGGGGAAAAATTTAATTACACCTTGGTGTCTAACCTCCACCGGTCAACCTAATTCTAGGATAAAAAAGAATCACGGTAATAATAAATGAAATGAGAAGACAAAAGGAAGAATAATCCTCAATAAAATAAATATCGTTAAGATAAATGCGGAGGGAGAATAAACAAGCATAGCACTGACTATATTTATTAACTAGTAAATTATTAGAGATTATCTAGCTAATGGAGGAGGTACTGTGGGGGCACCAGATGTTGGGGGTGTCAGGACCCCCTCAGCCCCTCCCTCCTTCTGCCACTGGATCCGGCGGTGCCCATGCGTGCCTGATGCGACTCGCAGGACGAGGATGGATGCCGGAGCCAGGAGCGGCAGCTGGGGGGTTGGTGGATGCTAGGGCCGAAGTGCTCGTCGGCGGGGTGCAGGAGCTAGAGAGAGACCCGGAGGACAATTCGGGTTTCGTCTTCCAAAACTGTTCCCTCACCGCCGACGAATGTGTCAATCTCACCGGTGTCGAGACCTTATAACTGGTTTTCTTTTTCGCACTTCTATATTTTGTGATTGAATTTTATTTCCAATCCATTGCCCATAAATGGAGTCGTGCACCTACAACCAGGAGCGACGTCAACGGGGCCCTGGCCCCCTATGCAGGTGTACCTATGCAGTATGCACCAGTTTTTGCCATGCTAAGCAGCAATGGTGGTGGTATGGGTGGAGGCATGCAGGGATTGGTAGATGATGCAGAGCATATAAAATAGAGCAAAGTTGGACAAAGGGAGAGAATATGTGTATATTCTTTGCTTCCAAATAGTTGATGATGAGAACAACAATTGTTAAAAAAAACAGAGAAGAGGATAGGCGATCGAGGTACATTTATTTTTCCTTAAATTTCCGTAAACAAATTGGCAAACTCAGGACTTTTTCATATACAACGCTTCGAACTAGAATAGTCGTCACAAGCATTATGATCCAGGCTTCAGAATACGGTCCTACCAGACATCACCGGTAAATGCGCATACCATTCGATTTTCTACTCAAATGAAATTCGTTCCAATTTTCAAATTTTCTCAAAAATTTAAAAATTCCAGCCTATCGGTCGTACTGGTTCTTCGTTCTGAAATTTTGACCGGATCTGGTAGAGTGAACATTGGTATGTGAACTACTGCTTGCCAACCTCTTTTGCAGACTGTTCACACATACAGTGCTACCATGCTGAAGTGGGTGGTTCGAAAGCCATACCGGTCGAGAAATCTGCAGAAGAAGAACGTGTGGAAAATGAAAGGATGAGACATGGCGATGGTGCCTATGAACGGACGTCCAAACGAGACATGCATGTGAAAAATGAAACCTCCACAGTTCAAATCAAAAGCGTTACACCACCAACTTAAATAACTTTATTCCTTCATTTCTTTCAACGAAATCGATCGAGTAACCATATAAAATCATCGTTCATAGTAGTATATATTGCCGCCGGTTATCCAATTGCCAAGCAACAACCAGCAGCTAGCTTCTCTATCTCGTAACTCGTAAGTGACAGTGATCAGTAGGGAGTGCCGCTAGGCCACAAGGACTAGCAATGGCGGCCTCCGATCATCAGGACACCAGCCGGCATGGGACGCCGCTGGTGTTCGACGAGGTCCGGTGGGTGGTCCAGATCCGGGAGTCCCTGGAGGAGGACGCCACCGGCGGCGACGACGACGACACCGGCATCCCGGTGTCCGTCTTCAACGTGCCCAGGGCGCTGCAGGTGCACAAGCCGGAGGCCTACACGCCCCAGTTCATCGCGCTCGGGCCCTACCACCACTGGCGGCCGGAGCTGTACGAGATGGAACGCTACAAGCTCGCGGCGGCGCGGCGCGCGCAGAAGCGGCTCTGCCCGGCCGGGCTCAAGCTCGACGGCCTCGTCGACCAGTTCAAGCGGCTCGAGCGCAGGGTCCGCGCCCACTACCACCGCTACCTCGACTTCAGCGGCGAGACGCTGGCGTGGATGATGCTCGTCGACGGCGCGTTCCTGCTCGAGTTCCTGCAGATATACGCCGTTGCCGCGGCCAACGACGGGGATGTCGCCGCCGGCGATGGCAAGGCGCTGCGACGGGTGTCGTCGAGGATGCAGCACCTCGTCGACTTCACCGGGAGGAAGTCGGCGCACAACCTCATCCTCCGCGACATGCTCATGCTCGAGAACCAGATCCCGCTCTTCCTCCTCCGCAGGATCCTCGAGCCGCAGTGCGCGTCGACCGACGAGTCCGGCGAGCTGCTCGCGCGGATGGTCACTGGGCTCATGAGGGAGCTCTGCCCGTTCAAGATGATGGAGAAATTCCCAGCGATCGACGCCGGCAAGCACGCGCACCTGCTCGAGGTGCTCTACTACCTGCTCGTGCCGAAGCCGGCGGCCGAGGACCACGCGGCGGAGGCCGACGCCGCCCACGCCAACCACCAGGACGACGGGTACGACATCGAGGAGCAGCCGGTGGACGGCGGCGACGCCGAGGACGAGGAGCAGAAACCAGCCGCCGGCTGGGAATACATCAAGCAGCTGCTCGTCACCATCGGGGGCATGGCGTCGGGTGGCCGGATACGCTACGTGACGAAAGCCGATCGCGTTCGTCGTCAAGGCGCCGTGGAAGATGCTCACCGTCGTGCCGGGGTTCTCGGCGATGAAGCAGCCCGTGGAGGCCTTCTTCATGTCCGGCGCCGACGGTAGCGTCCGCCCCCGCGACCCGAACGGCGCGGGGTACCTGACCCGGCCGCCGCTGATCGAGGAGATCATGGTCCCCTCGGTGTCCGAGCTGGCCAACGTCGGCATCCAGTTCTCCCCGACCGCCGGCGACCTGACGACCATCGCCTTCGAACCCAAGACATTGACCTTCCACCTCCCCGTGGTGACCCTGGACTCCAACACGGAGGTGTTGCTCCGGAACCTGGTCGCCTACGAGGCGTCGGCGGCGTCCGGCCCGCTGGTGCTGGCCCGGTACACGGAGCTGATGAACGGGATCATCGACACCGACGAGGACGTGGCGGTGCTGCGGCGGCGCGGGGTGGTGCTGAACCGGATGAAGAGCGACGGCGAGGTCGCCAAGCTGTGGAACGGGATGGCGCGGTCGGTGCGGCTCACCAAGGTGGCGTTCGTGGACAGGGCGGTCGAGGAGGTGAACCGCTACTACAACTCGCGGTGGCGCGTGAAGACGAAGCGGTTCATGCGCAAGTACGTGTTCAGCTCGTGGCAGGTGCTCACCTTCCTCGCCGCCATCATGATGCTCCTGCTCACCACGCTGCAAGCTTTCTGCTCCGTCTACACATGCTCGAGGTGGTTCGGCGCCGTCACCGTCGCGACGGCAGATTGATATTACTGGACGGATTTGGGAGCCTTCCTTGATCTGGCTACGCGACATGATTTTGCATGGGTTTGGTTTTGGCTGGAAATGGCACCAGTATACAGTTGTTGGATAATGTGGTTGGGCATGCATTTTCTTTTCTTTTGGTGGTGGTTGTTCTGATGTGTAAAGTACTGAAGTGATTGGTTGTGATTTGTACGTGAGATTAATAAGACCTGCGCATCTCGCGCCATTGGTTTGACATTATAATTTATCTCCATGTAAATCTTATCTTATGATAATCCAAGTTAACATCTTCTAATTCATTATAATTTACCGGTAACATCTTCCTTGTAAATCAGGATATGGACGCATTAAAATATCATATAAGCTTAATACTTCGAAATTTTCATCCATACCATCAAACCAACCTTTGCAACTTAAACATTCAAGGTATCTTAAATTTTGAAACTTTATATCATAAATTAATTTGTCAAAAATCAACATATTATTGTTCATAGACCGGCTTTTATGAAATCTATCTCACTTTAATGTTCATAACTTTAAATCAAATGTCCGGTCAGAAATAATGAAGCCTACCTGACAATAGGAAACAAATTGCTTGCTTGTGATGATCGATTTGAAATTAATAATTCAAGATGCTTCGCTAGCTAGTAGTTCATCATGACATAAACATTTTTATCAGAGGAAATGGCTGCAGAGCTGTGCCCTTGTGTCCCCAAAGGAAGTGATGAGCACTTAGCCTAACATGGTTTTAGCATATAGTTAAGACTTCAGACGTGAGACGATAATGCTCCTCACCGAGTCGCCAACTCTGTAAAGTAGCAACAGGTATGTTTTCTAATTACTACTCATTCTCTTTATGGAACTTGAATGTTAAGTAGGAATCCTATCAATTTTTTTTGTTTCATATAAAGGCCTTTGGATGTATAAAAACGCAAACCGGAACATGAACAACCCATGAATCATGATGCTTGTTGTAGAAGGAAATGTGGCATGAAAAAGGGAACTCTGCATTGTTTGAACAGGGTAGCAGATGCTGTTCCCGCCCGCCCACTTGCAACAAGAATGTTAGGATAGATAGTCTACTTTCCAATCATCTTCCTCACCCACTCAACGAATCCATGTGAGCGAGAATTGGGCCATCTAATCGAGGCCTTATTAAGCGATCCTAATGGCGACGATAGTGCTTGGGCTGGTTCGGGTTGAAAGCAGGGGTGCGCTCATGGAGAAGTTATAAGCCCTCTAGGAGGAGGTTGAGGGCACAAGGTATCTTGGAGCTCCACCTGCAATGGAAAGTGCTACAGCATCAAAACAGCGAATTGGCAGAATATTTGAGGTGGGTGATGACTGCAAAGTACGGATTTGGTTACTGCAAAGATGATTTTACCCATCACTCTGTTTTTTATGTGCCAAGTATATGTTTGCAGATTAAATAGAATCCTAAGTATTTGGTTGGCTACCACAATTTGTCAAAATTTTCACCACCTTTTTTTTTGTGGTAATTGTTCGGTCCTCATCACAGCTATGGCGTGCCAGAATTTGGTTATTAGATCTCACTTGTCATAGACTTAATATTTAACCAAACTTTGCCTAGGGTGTTGCTTACAAATTGTTAGCCACCTTAGTTAAGATTTGGCATTTGGCAAGGAGCATGGCAAGGTGTGGATGAGAACCAAACACGCATGCCTAATTTCAGGGGCGGAGCTGCAGCCATCCATCGGGGTCCGGCGACCCCGACGACTACCGGCAAATCCCCTTGCATCGCCTGTTGTTTCGTATGAAATGACCCCATAAAAAAACATGGTTACTCTATTCTGACCCCGGTGCCTAAAACTTCTGGCTTCGCCCCTGCCTAATTTCCTTGTGAAAATCGCATGGTCCACGTCAAGCTAATTTACACATTAAGCATCGATTAATCAAAGAGATAATGACTAAAAGGTCAGTAGCTTAGAAAAGTATATGTGTCGTGTTTTATTATACCGTCTTTAACGCTTAAAGAGACTAAAAGAGTGTACTTTGGCGTGGAACACTGCAGCATATCCGGCAATGCTCATCCATTCGTGGCACCGACGCACCTAAGCTGCGCATACATTGTTGGAGTAGGCACACGAGAACCACCCTACTGTTCTGTAGAACCATTATGCTGGCGAAATTAGTGAACAGCTATCCTTTTCCCCTTTTTCCCCAAATACTCAGTATAATTGTGTATCTTTGCATTCAGAAAACTGCTAAAAAAAACTCAGTGAACCACATCCACTGGCGTGTTGCAAATACACCCCTGTTGAACATAGTAATGCCGCGGGTGGAACTCGGAACCCCGGTTGCAGTTTCTTGAGTAATCCTGGAATTTTAGTTTCTTGATTGATTTTTTCTTCAAGAAGTTAGTACATCAGTGGTGTTTCTTCCCCCTCTTCCAACAGGTTGCAAAATGAAAAGGGGAGAATAAATGAATTACATCTTGGATGTTCCTATATCTACAGTAGTAGACTCCTCATCAAGTGATGTGCTCACTAGTTCAAGCAGGTTTCATCTAGAAAAGGAGAAAAAAATAATGGAAAAGATCAAGAAATATTTTGCTCAGTGGTGTCTAGACTTGTGCCCCCTCGGACCATAGTAATCCACATGGATCTCTGGTAGCCTGTGGCCAACTCTATCTTTCTCTTCAGAAATGCTTTCCTCCATCTTTTCACCTGATGGCTCATTGTCAGTGTTCTTCACTGCCATTTCCCCAGATTTCTGCAATAACCAAATAATGCACATCGGTTAGCATCTTCAGGAAGATCCATAGCACAATGTGTACCAAAATGCGCATGTGAATAGCCGTTACTTACATGAACCATCTGATTGCTGAATGCTTCATGGCTCTCTGAATCCAGCCGGATACCCTCTACCCTTGCCATCACCAGGAGCAGGACAATGACAGCAGCCACCAACGGCAAGGAGGTCTTCATCTGATCTCTGTGTAAGGATCTAGATATTGGAACAGTTCGGTAGTGAAGCTTAGATGGAATAATGAAGACTGAAGAGCTGTCGTCTTTGTTGCTTGGACTTGAGCCATTTGACCCTGAGATGATATATATACATCTTTGCTCTGGAACACAACTCTGGCCCCATCCAGTGATTGGTGTACTCATGTCTGCAGTGGAGGGGTTACCGGAAGTACCAATGCAAGGTGTGGCCGTAGTTTGTGTTATCTTTGCCAGCCTTTGGAGAGGTATGTCTGCTCAAATTAGGGGCCTTGGTTAGGCCATTGGTCCCTGGATTAGGTGCTAATGCCACACTTGAAAATACCAAAGCGAATTAAGAATTTTGGCAAGTACAATAGCTGGTCTCAGGCACCACATACAGCTGCCCCTAGAAGCTTGTGTGCGTGTCTGTAAAGAAATGTACACGAGTGCGTATATTTGTTCGTGCATTCCTCCAATAAGTACAAAAAAGCTTGCTAATTCTGTTATTTTACTGGCATAACGAAAAGGAACTATTTTGACCTTGCTGCAAACAGACAACACTAGTCAGACTGAAAGGACCGGAGTTTGTGCAATCTAGCCTTTTTGCTAACAATTGTTCTGAACTGTATTCAGCTCCATAATTTTTGTATTCTGAGGCCACACAAGTGAACATCATCTGAGCCTCTGAGGAGAACAACAGGAAATGTAGCCAAATTTTGACATATTTCAAGCAGTCAGTAAGACGAAACGTTCGTTACATGATGAAAGGTCAATTGCACGGCTAGGCAGTGACATTTTTATTTACAGAAAAAAAAACGGGTAAACATTACACAGTGAGCTGGGAGCTCGCAACTTGCAAGTCACAACTTCTTTCCCAGGTTTAGTTTCACCAACTTAAATTCCTCAGAAGTTGGAGCTCAAATTTGTTGGTTCAATTACCAACAAGAATAATAATGAGTTTGTTGGTTCAATTACCAACAAGAATAATAACCCGTGTAATGGGTAACAACAAACAACAATGAGGCACCGAGATGACTACGTACAATTACATCCCGGCAATGCAACAAAGCACCTATTCACTGACAAGAATGTGGTTATTGCCTTCCCAGGAGTATCCTGAGGCTATTGAGCCCGTCAGCTGATATGCTCCGCGCCACCCTACCGGGGCGGTCCACTTTGATCTGAGGAGGGGGCTCCAGGTGGAACGAAACCAACACTGCGGTTAAGTTGTCAATGGCCCCTCGCCTTATTGCCTCCTCAACGATTTCCTTGCAGCATAGTTTCACATCATTGTGCTCTTGGAGACGCTTCCGTGCAAAGTCCACGGAGTTTTGGTTTGAGAAGACATCCCAAATTCCATCACTGCCAATTATCAAGAACTCGTCGTCCTTTGTCAGTGTAATCATCTTGAGCTCTGGTTCAGCAATCAGGGGACCTCCTGGCTCACCAACCTCTTTCATACCCTCAAGATGCCAGTCACCAAGAGCTCTAGTGACTCCTAACAAACCATTCAGATAGCCATCATCCACATAGCCACCAAGCGATTCTATGCGTAATTTTTCAGTGAGGCTACAGGGCCTGTGGTCCATGGACATTTCGATTGCAGTGCCACACCGGGAAAGAACTGCTCTACAATCACCAGCATTAGCGACCAGAAGAGACCTGCACGAGTCGTGGAAATTTTTAGCATGGAGCATATGGGCTAAACAGATAACAACTACAGTAAAATTTAAATGTATAAATATAGTAGAAAGTTAGAGAGCGATACATCACACAGAGAGTGTGCCTTGGACTTCTCTTATAAATGAGATTACAAATTTGAAACGAAAGTAGTAAATATCGGGTAGCTGCCAATCTGTACCAACCTACAAGGATCCTTCGATGGTTTAAACCATGGTCCCTTAAGCTTCTAAGTCCCAAATTCTCATTGAAGGGAAACATGATAGAAGGTTGTCAAAGAGAATAGACCGTGATTTGTATTGAGAACAATCAGTTCAATTTCTATATGGACAGACAGCTATGGGTATCTAATAAGCAATTTCACCTTTCCAGGTTCACAAAGATTAACTCGCCTACTATTATCTACTTTGCTTAAATATTCACAGGCTTTCTCTAAAAGAGTAAGCACATCCCATGCCAGGTTGGAGAACTTTACAACATTATTTAGAATTGCGTCATTAGGGACAAATACAAGATAATATCCAATTCTTGTGGTAAAGATTAAAATGTTAAAGACTAGACCTAGTACAGCACAGCTGCTGAACAGCCATGGTACTAGCTCCATCCAACTTTAAAATGCAAACCTTTTTTCTCTCTCTCTACAATTCAAAAGGAAAACTTAACAAGTTAACATGCAATGAAACACGTACGAACATGGCTGAACACTGTAGCATTAGTTCTACAAGATTCAAGGTACATTTTTGTCAGATCTCCATAAAAATATTTCTTGTGTAAATTTCCATCTGGTGGATGTTGAACGATAAGGCTTTCTGAGAAAACCAATTATATTACAGAAACAGGCATACATCTCATGGTACTGATGAAAGAACAATAAATATACTGTCTAAAGCTGGGCATCATCATTCCATGTGACAGGAAAGTACCTTCCAAAAATCATTGCTGTAAGTGCAGTTGTGCCGGAGGACAGTGCTCTATGGTGAGAGCATGTCTCAGCAAACTGGCAATCAATCTGCATAAAGGACCTCCTGACAACTTTTTCAAGCTGAAGAGGGAAATCTGAATCTTCCACAATTACCCTTGGTAAATTATCACGAACGAAATGGGCAGCGTCTTTTCCACCGTGACCATCAAAGACCTGATTATTGAAATGGAGAAAATACATAACCAAGAGAAACATCAAAATTTCAAGATTCATATGTATGCAGAACAACTAGCATGCTTATATAGGTTATAACTGACGAAGAGCAAGCAAAGCTATGATTCAAAGTAATTATTGAGGGTGCAGAACTGATCACTAGCTGTGCATACATAAAATAACTATGCTAAGACTTCTATTAAACTTACATAACTGACTGAGAAAAACAACTGCGTATGAACTGTTTATACGAGGTATTCTAGTGAACGTAGTCGGGATATACCATCAGCATAGACTGCTTGTAGATTTGCATGTGTGCAATACAATTTTGTCTGTCAAACTAGAAAAAAAGGTAAAATGGAGTGGGCAACACAGCAGTAGTTACCCCATAGAAGGAAACGACTTCACTATTTAATGATGGGAAACCGAAGTTCTTAGCTAGGTCCGGAATGCACACATGGGCATCTTCCATGTATTGGCGACCTCCAATATCAGACCAATCTCCTGAACGGACCACTGGAATAAAATTGCTTAACTTATTCTGCCTGAAATCAGCAGAAGTTGTGTTTTCACAAACTCTCTCCATCTGCGTGTAAAAAGAAAGGTTCAGTGCACAAGAACGCAGTACAGGAAGCACTGAATGTGAATCTATAGATAAGCTAGCTAATTTAAATTACATGTGATCACAAAGTCAAGTTAGTAGCATTGCCACATTTATCTTGAGCATACTAATATAACCAAACTATGATACTTTAATTATAAACTTGTATCTAAAATGCCCATCAAGTCTACTTGAGTGTCAAACAAATTAAAAAATTCCCTGTCAGGTAGGATCATATTAAGTTATATCAAATATTAACTCATCTATTTTACCGAATAAATTTTCAGTTTAGTTGGAACAGTAAGAAGTTTTACAAATGATTGCCTTTCTTATGCAGAGCATTAGTGGCCAATGTTGTACAACAACCAGAGCCTACAGATAACAAGTTCATAAGTTGGTAAAAATCATCTTTACAATCTACATCAGAAATGATTGGACAGTTTGACAAAAACTAATGCCGAGAGCACTATTCACTTATTCCATGACAAAAACTAATGCTGGAAAGTACCAACATTAACAGTCAAAAACAAATCTGAAATTACAAGCTTCAGTACTATTTGCCTATTCCGTGGCACAAATTAATGCTGGCGACCGACATTACCAGTCTAAAAGGACAATCCACCCATGACAACAAAACCTAAATCAAACTGCAGTACCTCAAAAGCCATGGGCTACAAAAATCTAGCAGTTCCTATCACCATGTGGGTATAAAGCCCATCAAAGTCAGTAATCACATGGACCACTTAGGAAAGTGATGTCCTTCACAGGTAGCAGCACGAAAAAAGCACGTTGTTTCATTTCATTTTAGTCTGGGAGGGAAATCAAGTACATGTGCACTTGGCAAGTAGTTAGATTTCTGAAGAAATTTCTGACTTTTCCGGCTCGCTAGGTACAATGCTCAGAAATTAGTAGTACCTCTCTGCCACAGCACATTTCACCATGAACAAGCAATGATTGGACAGTTTGACAAGTTCAGCGTTCAGTACAAAATTGACACGCTGATGAACAATGAAAAGCATTGGCAAGCTGCAAACAACCACCAGAAAACACCTACCGACATTATACAGCTACAATGCAAGGAACATTTTTAGTTGTACAATTCAGGCAATTTTAACTGTCATGCTGAACAGTGTTAATCGCCTTATAAGTCACACCTTCATTAGGATCAACTGAACACAAAATCACCCACTGTAGATTCTTGCATATACAAGAAAAAGAGCAAAATGGGCCGTCAGCGGCGTGTACGCAAAGCAAAGACAGTAATTGCTTTGCACTCAATCATCCTTCACTCCATGATCAAGCACTCAAGTGAACCGATAGAAAAAGGCATATCAGATTCGCAGATGCATCGAAAGTTCCATCTACGAAACCAAATAGCCACCCGAAAATCGAATCTTTATTTTGCAAAGAGCAGTGGGCACCCACCTGACCCAGGGGAAATTCGGCGGCCTCCTCGATCCCTTCCTCTCGAAAGCCAAGCCCTTCCGTGTCCTCCGGCTCCTCCGCGCACATGACGCCGCCGGCCGGACAGCCCCACCTCCGGCGTTCTTCTTGGCACGAGGCGCAAGCGCGCAGCTGGTGCTCCGCTGGTAGGAGGAAGAAACACGAGGGGCCGGGGGAGAGGACAGGGAGAACAGAGAAGCAAAGCAAGTCAGTAGGGAGAAGAATAATTGGAGCGTGAAGGGAGGAGGGGGGAGGAATCCGAGGAGGAGAGCAACACAGAAGATTCTTTGGGAATATCTGTGGGGAAAGAAAGAAATCCTCCGGTGAAAGGGAGATGGTGTGTGGGGGAAGGCGAGGTGGGGATGGAGATTGCGGTGGTTGTTTGTTGGAGCTCGGATTTTTTTTATGGGGGCAGTGGGCTGGGGACTGTGGCCTGTGGGTGCAGCCGTGCAGGAGCAGGACAGGTAAAGGGCGACGAGGAAGAAAAGCACGTGGTAACTGTGGCCTGTGGTGAGCAGGCGTCAGATGTGACGTCTCTAGGGAGTTTGATGCACGCCCTGCATTTGTTCAATTGTTTGGCTAACTGAAATGATCCTATTTCTACTAGTAAAATGTAGTAACAGTGATACTGTAAATGTCACGCATTCTGGCTAAAATCGCAATACCACTTGAATTTCCTTCGCTGCTTGTTTTAGTTCCTCCTTTCAAGGCTTTTTTTTTATAGAGACTATGTATCACCATTTAACTATTTAACTAAACACTCGTACAACTCGGATAGACAAGAACGATGTAGAGTAGCTAGAGTGACAAATCCAATGACATATAGTGCCGGCTAGGCTATGCGACCAATTTTCAGAATGGACTGTTGCATTGGTTGAAATCAAGGGTTTTCAAATTATTTTTTTCCATCGCATCACGGCTATTCTTATTATTGCCACCTACATGTTTATTAAGGAAAGACAAATAAGGGTAGGTGTCGCGGTTGTCTCGTCACTATAGCGGTCACTATAGCGCGTGCGTTCTTTGTTGTCGCCATGGCATCTGCTCTTATGAACATTCCATGTCATTCATCGCATCGAGTTGATTCTCATAGATCGCATCTCCCTCTCATGGTGCTTGCCGACCTGAGTTTGAACCTAGTGTGACCATCCAAATAGGGCAACGCGATATGAATATGATAAGTGTATATCTATTCAATTTTCCTAGGCTTTCCATGAAAATGATTTTTTTTAATTGCATTGATTTTTCCATATGACATTATGGATGGTCCAGCACAATGGCTTTTCCGTGGGTGGTGGAGCTAGGAACATATTTTTAGGCTGAATTATCTCGATCCTTCTATCAGCCTGGCTCAAACCTAGCCTATCACTGATGTAATATATGAATGTCAAACTCCAAGTGACTTGTTGGGGGAGGGGAGTTATAAAATTTTACCAAAGTTCTTTTTAATGCATGGGTGCCGTGCTAGTGCCGTGCTAGACTCGCTAGACGTGGTGCCAAGTGACTTTTGATCAATGCCACGTATATAGAGTAACAATGCAACATAACCATATTTTGCACCCACAAATCAAATTTAATGACTTGTATAAGCAATTTTCACTTGTATGAATTACCTTTGCTTAGATAATGAGTTGTATGAATTACTTGCACCCACCACAAAGTTGTACTCTCAGTGCAACACTTTACTACTCTTCCAACCAAATTAATCTCGTTGAATGTGGATACTACTTTAGTATGCAAATGTGTTCCATTTTTCTCACCAAGCATTTATTTTATTTTCCATCTATAAGTTAATAAGTAACCATATACACTTAGGCATGTAGGAGATGAAAAAAAAAACAAGTAGGGTTGGGACATATGCCTCTTACTTGCATCACTCATATGTTTGTCCCACTGATATCTGTGACTTACAAGATCCTTTTATTTCCTTTTATTTATTGTTTTTTCTAGTTATTTTTTTTCTAGTTATATTACTTACCGTGAAAGAAAAGATACATGGTTCATGTGGCAGTGACAAAAAGGGAAGCCTAGTCTATCTATGAAGATGGTTGTCTTGTAAACCAACATGTTCATAAGTTGCATTATGCGTCTATGAGCAAGATGACAAATCTAGTTGTGGTTAGTCGAGGAACATTCTAAACTCAGTGATTTGATGAGAAACAATTCTCCATTTTTTTTCTCGAGGTGACTCAAGAAACTTTTTTAATGTGATGTTTACTCTAACCTTGATTGCTATCTTTGTAAGTTTGACCTAACACTTAAATGAATTAGTAAATGTTTGTATGCATGCAACATTGGCTTAAAACCATGGAGCTATACACAATGTAAGAGTTGTGGAGTGAGGCAAAAGCCTGAACAGCAAATGTATTGATCTTGGAGAGGAGTAGACCCAAAAGAATCAGCTATCTACTAACAAAGATTTAATCCATCCATTTCAAATTGTAGTGGTTCGTAGATATTTATATGAATCTATGAATCTAGAAAAGCCAAAATGACCTACAATTTGGGACGGAGGAGCAGTCTTTAAGGAGTGGTGGAGAATATACTCATCGGGGTTGTTTTGCTCCGCTAAGAGCAACTCCAGCGATCTCCCTTTTCCCAATCCAACCGCCATATTGGGAGAGTTGAAAAGAAAATAGTGCTCAAGCAACCTCCCGTTACCTTTTTCTTTTTCCAATAATTATTAGGACAACCCAATAATTCTCCACAACTCTCCCTAAATAAAGGAGGAGTTGTGACTCTCTCAACACGGTAGTTACATTGGGATGAGATTATTGGGAGATATCAAAAGCAACTCTCCCAATAACAGTGAAAGCGATATTAAGACATCACTATTAAGTAACTAGTTATTGAAAAATATATTGCAAGATTGTTGGAGATGCTCTGTACACACAAGTCAACACAACAAGAAGTTGTGTAGCCGTGTGATCCGCCGGCTCGTCGGTGCGACGGTCGTGTGTGGTTTGCGTTGGCTTCGTTCGCGGCGTGCTTTGCGTTGAGAGGAAAAATCCGAAGGGCTTCTTCATCGCTCCGGTGCAATTCAAAAGCCTACCAGGCCCATCAACATCAAGCCCAACAGCAATGCAAGTAACAGAGCCTGCGTAATTCCTATTTTTCGCTGTAAGATTCCAGATTTTTTTTTCGCCCAAGACTTTCGAAAATCTCGGCCGCTAGAATTTCTGACGCTCATCCCTCGTTCCATGGGCGGCCATGGGACGGAAACGCTCGCGGTCGCGGCAACCATCTGCTCCGCCGGCCATGCGCCGGCGTCGGAGGCCGACGTCGCGTTCCGGCCTAGGGAGACACCGGTCACCGGAGATATCGTCCCTGCATCCTGCTGCTGTCCGGACGACGGGTCCGCCGCCTTCCAAGCCTAATAAGGAAACACGGGTCCTGTGCAAGGTAAGATTATTCGGCAAAAAGATCATGTCAGACGCGAAGTTTTTAGTTCGAGGACCGAAACATCTTCAGGTTTCTATCTGCTCTTGTAGCTGCGAGACGCGGCGGGGCGGAAGCGGCCACGATCTCGGTCGCGTGAGCCACCTGCACAGCCGGCGGCCGGGGCCCTTGGCCAACGGAGAGATGGCCCATTCGAGCTAAGGCTTGTCAGGATTCGGGGTAGTGGTATCCTGCGCGGCCAGGCCGTGCGGTGGTCGGTCTGGTCGCCGGTGGCCCCGCGGCCCGGGACGCCGCCGCCGCCGTCCGAGAAGCGGGCCGCGTTCCGGGCGAGCCCATCGCCGGAGCCGGCCGAGGAGGAACACGCTGCTGCCACGCCGCGGGTGGAGCGACGCTGCGACGGCGGCGGGCGGAGCGGGAGAAAGCACTTTACCTCGTCATGCAGGAGCAACTCCACGGCCACGGAGTTGCCTCCGGCTACGCCGTGCACCGCGTCGCCCTGGCGGGGTCTCGGCACGGCGTCTCAGTCTCCGTCGAAGAGCTTGAGGAGCCACCCGTCGCGCGCTTCAAGGCGGCTCCGGGCATGGCCTTCTGCAAGGCGGGGTCGAAGAAGATCGTGGGCGTCACTGGCAAGGACGCCGGCGTCGTGGACGCCGAGAGCGTCGTCATCGACGCCGGCACGTGGGAAGTGTCCACCGGCCCGCCGCCGTCGTCCACCGAGTACAGCCTCGTCGAGGTCTCCGGCAAGGTCTACGCCGCCGACATGCTCACCAAGGACCCGCGGTGCGAGGTGCTTCGCTCGGTGACCGCCGGCTGGTCACCCCTACCGCGGCCTCCGTTCCGCGACCGCATCCTCACGCTCGCCGCGTACCCGCCGTGCCGCGGCCTCCTGGTCTCGACGGACAAGGGCGAGACCTACCTCTTAGACCGCCGTCGCCGCCGCCGCCGGGGGGGCGGATCGGCCTGGGTGGCTCTGCCTGGCTCGGCGCCGATGCCGTTTGAACAGCGCGCCGTGTACGCCAAGGACCACGGCCTGTGGTTCGAGGTGTCGCCGACCGACGGCCGCCTCCGCGCGCACGGCCTCGACGTCGTCCGTGGCGCGCGTGCTCCCAAACTGGAGCACACCACGCACCGGGTGTCGGACCCCATACCGGTGATCACGCCGAGCGCGCGTGGCGGGAGGACGCCGGGCGCCAAGCTAATCTACCTCGGGAGCGGCAACTTCTGCGCCGTGCAAGCCGCCGGCGCCGAGCGTGACGGCGGCTGCCCTGTCACCGTGACGGTGTTCAGGGTGATCGACTCCGGGATGCCGGTGACGCTGGCGGAGAGGAGGCGCCGGCGCCGGGAGCGCCGGATGAACGCGAGATGGGTGGCCGCCGAGCTGGAGCGCGCGTGCGCGGAAAAGGCCTCCACGTCTGGTCGGAGGCGGCGGAAGCTGTGCCGGGTGAACCTGTGGAGCCGCACTTACATTGTGGGTGGCGCCGCCGGCCATGGTCCATCTCTTGCTGGGGTGCTTTGGATGTGGCGCGTCAGAGTTGAACGTTTGGAACACTGATTTCATCGGTAGAATTTGTGCACACGAAATTTGGAAGAGTGAAGTTTGCATTGGATTTTGAAGAATTTAATTCAGTTAGATGGAATCATACTTCTTTTCTTATACCGACAATTTTAGGTTTAAAACCATTTTTGTCGCAATTCCATTTTTATATTGATTGATTGACGATTCAACGGAGTTCGTCGGTCAGGATGAAATTTTTAAATATCATTGGCACTTGAGTAGTACTACATCCATCCAAATTATATATTATTTTGACTTATTTAGATTTTGTATATATACTATGTTTAGATGCATAATAATATCTATGAATATAGAAAATTTAAAATAATTTATAATTTGGAATGGAGAGAGTAATATATAATAATTATATTTCAGGTTCTACGAGAATAGGTATGTTTGTCTCGCAAATCGTAATTATTTGGCTTCGGTTCCGGGCCTCAGTTACAACTAAATAAACGGATGGCAAAAAGGTCCGTTCCCAATAACACATGCGGCAGCCCAGGCAAAGCGACGAGCCTGCTGGGCCATCTTTTTTGTTTTTTACTCTTTTTTTTTTGAAAGATTCTCACAAATATATCCCTATCGGAACCAATTTCAAAAAATGGACTCGCGCCAAGCTACAACGTCTCGGCGTCAGCGTGGATGGCGCCAAGCTAAGGATCCATTTTTGGAATTGGTTCCACCAGGAGCTTATTTGTGAAAAATTTTCACGAAAAGGGCTAAAATAAAAAAAAGTCGGCCTGCTGGGCTACCGCGAAGAAACGAGAGATGCAGCAAGGAGGCCGGCCCGTTTCCTGAAAAACAAAGAGGCCCGTTGGCCCAATAACACATTCAGGCAGCCCAGGCGAGCCCGGCTACTGAATCCTCCCTCCCCAACACACACCGCCGCCGAACCCTAACCCCATCGCTGCCACAAAGAGAGCAGAGCAACAGCCCCTTCGCCTCGAACTCTCTCGCGCCTGCCTCCACACGCCAGGCCGCCCTCCCACCTCGCCGCCGCAGCCATGGCGATCACCGCGACGACGCCCGACATCCTCGGCGAGCGCCAGTCCGGACAGGACGTGCGCACCC
This sequence comes from Setaria italica, assembly GCF_000263155.2. Lineage (NCBI taxonomy): Eukaryota > Viridiplantae > Streptophyta > Magnoliopsida > Poales > Poaceae > Setaria > Setaria italica. The sequence goes on along the minus strand of NC_028453.1, from coordinate 3,930,850 downwards.
AGAATGGTAACCGCCGCCGCCCCCAGTTACTTGCCACCGCCGTTGGGGGCGCTCTTTTTAATTACTTTGTGTTTTTCTTGTTTGATCGCAGTGATGGCGTGCGGGGCAGTGGCCAACATCGTCAAATCCTCGCTCGGTCCCGTCGGTCTCGACAAGGTATGTGTGCCCTTCCTCTTTGATCTATCTGGAGTTTACATCACGCCTGCAGCCTTTGGTGGATCCAAACTCTAGGTTTGTAAATCACAACATGATCTATATAACTAGAAGTCTATAATGGTATTTCTGCTCGTCTGAATGCTGCATTGTGCTGAGGAAGCTGTTGATTCGAAAACCTAGCTTGCAGGATTATATCTGACAACACATTGGCTGCTAATATATGTAGATTGGGTTCAGTGTCGTCACGATTTGAATAATTTTTCTAACAAATCAGAACGATCGCCCATACATACAACTTAGAAACTTGAGTCTATGGTGTGTGTTCTGTACTCTAAGAAGGAGAAGCGAGCACTAATTCAGTGCATTCTGCATACAGATGCTAGTGGATGACATTGGTGATGTTACAATCACTAATGATGGAGCAACCATACTGAAGATGTTGGAAGTTGAGCACCCAGCTGCTAAGGTGATTCCTAGCAGCAAAATCTGAAAGTGAAGTCTCATGTTTTGATTGCTTCTTTGTGTTTATGTTTTTTTTTTGGTTTCTATCAATTGCTAGGTTCTTGTTGAGTTGGCTGAGCTCCAAGACCGTGAGGTAGGAGATGGGACAACTTCAGTTGTCATCATAGCAGCAGAGTTGCTCAAGGTAATAGATATTTTCCCTTTTCCTTTTCCCACGTTGTCAATTTCCCAACCAGTTTTCAGATACACTCACACTGTTCTGTTTCAGAGAGGCAATGATCTTGTGAAGAATAAGATCCATCCAACCTCTATAATCAGTGGCTACAGGGTGAGTTTTCGATTCTACAAGCTGTAGTAGCATTTGAATGTTCAATGGTCATTTCAGTGGCAAGATTACTGTAGTTGACATTTTGGAATGTTTTCCTTCACATTTTACCAGCTTGCTATGCGTGAAGCCTGCAAATATGTTGAGGAAAAGTTGTCAGTCAAGGTAAGAAAATGTTGTCTCCTAAGCAAATTTCAGAAGAATGCTGTCTCATCCCATGCCTATTGTCATACCGATTCGAATATTTATCTAAATTTTCAGGTTGATAAACTTGGAAAAGACTCCCTTATCAATTCTGCAAAAACTAGCATGTCTTCAAAATTGATCACTACTGACAGTGATTTCTTTGCTGCTATGGTAAGTTCCTACAGTCATTTAGCATTTAGTTTAGGGGATTCTTTTGTTGGTTCATTTTTCCTTGTTGGTATTGCTTTAATTTTGTGTGTGTGAATACTAACTGTAAAATCCTTTAGTCATAGGACTGTTTTAGTTGTATTTATTTAACATAAAGTAAGTACATGCCTTTAGTGGTTATCTGCATTTTTGCTCTTATAATTCTCTTGAGATCAGTAATAATGTGCTGTTATGGTTTCTGCCTCACAGAATTTATCCCAGTAGCTAACTGCTATGGTTTCACTGTCTTTCTATTGGCATTGCTTTGAACTATTTGATGTAAGTCATCCTGACTTTTATTTCTTAGGTTGTTGAGGCAGTTCAAGGTGTGAAGATTACAAATGCCAAGGGAGAAGTGAAGTATCCAATCAAGGTCAGTCAATGACGTTTGGTTACAACACTGCTCCACTAAATCTATTCTATCATATGGATTTGTTATGTTGTGAATATGACATCTCTGGAATATCCTTTTGATCCATTTACTTTTCCACTGCTTACAACTCTGTAGTGGTACTTGTTGCCATATTATTGTCTGGACAATTTGCTCTACCAAAACATTCAATTAGGATGTTTGATGTTTAACTATAGCATGAACTGCTTTGGACCACCTAGGTGGTCCTTCTGCCCATGCTGGGTCAAAGACTTTGATGATTGGTTGCTTAGTAGTGCATGGACAGCAACTTTTAAACATGTATTATTGTTCTCTTTAATCTTCCAGGTTTGGTGTTAATTGTTCTTATTGTTGAGTTCTTTCATAAATTTAGCTTGTAACTATGGGTTTTATCTGATCTTCAGAGCATCAATATTTTGAAAGCTCATGGTAAAAGTGCCAAGGATAGTTACCTGCTGAATGGGTATGCACTAAACACAGGCCGTGCAGCTCAAGGAATGCCTACTAGAGTGACTCCTGCTAGAATTGCTTGTCTTGATTTTAACCTTCAGAAGACAAAAATGCAACTTGGTGTCCAAGTTCTTGTAACTGATCCAAGGGAACTTGAGAAGATTCGTCAAAGGTATTTGCATTATGTGTAATACTTAACGATTCCTTAGTCTATTCTGATTGAATCAGCAGTAAACATGCTCTCTTTAATACCTCTTTGCATATTGCCAATTTCTAATTTATTTAAGCAGACATCACTGCCATTTTCTATTGATTGGCTAGCAATTCATAGATTCAGTGGATTTTTATGGTATCAAATTGCAATCTTGTAAAATACTCTTTTTCGCAGAGAATCTGACATAACAAAGGAGCGAATTGAGAAAATTCTCAAGGCTGGAGCTAATGTTGTATTGACCACCAAGGGAATTGATGATATGTCCTTGAAGGTATGTTTTTCATTATTCAGGCAGTAGTGGTTCTGTTGTTTTTCCTGATACTTTGTGTCTATAGTTGTCCAGCACCAAATCATTTGGTTTGTTTGGTTGTCTGGTCAATTTGGCAACAGAATGGCAAAGTTGCTTTTGCACTAGTATTTTTCATTGTTGTCCTTTTTTTATTACACTTAAGGTAGTACTCCCTAGCCCCTCTTCCAAAATGTAAGTTGGTTTTTTTTGTCCTAAGTCAAACTTATATAACTTGACCAAGTTTATAGAAAAATGCACCAACATCTATAACATCAATTTAGTTTCTTTAAACCCACCATGAGATGTCTTGTAGGTGCATTTATATGGTTGTAGATGTTGACATATTTTTCTATAAACTTGGTCATGTTACAAATAGAGGAGGAAGAAACAGATGAAATGCTTGTAATGTTGTATTGACCAGCCCCAAAAGGGGCTATATATACAGTACATGGGATCACCCAAACGCTAGAATAGGAGATTACACAAATACCCTTGACACATTGACACTTATACCCTTAATAAGTCAAAGTTGGAGAAGTATGACTTAGGACAAACCTAAAACGACTTACATTGATGGTTTTTCATTGAAACAGCTATTAGGATCTTTTGATGTTTGCATGCTAATGTTTGTACAGACACCTCATCATGATTGTCATTGAGTTTCTGTGTCATGGAACATATTTCAGTACTTTGTTGAGGCTGGAGCAATTGCAGTAAGGCGCGTGCGCAAGGAAGATTTGCGCCATGTTGCCAAAGCCACTGGTGCAACTATGGTATGCTTACATAACAATTTTTTTTGAAAAATATTGGCAGGATTTTTGTTCATAGTCTTGTCTAGAAATGAGGCAGAAGATTAAATTCAACTAAGTGATAATCTTACATGCTGTATTATCGTGCGCTATTTATAGGTGGCTTAATTATTGAACCTTGCAGGTTACTACTTTTGCGGACATGGAAGGCGAAGAAACATTTGATCCATCATTTCTTGGACATGCGGATGAAGTTGTGGAGGAAAGAATTGCTGACGATGATGTTATTCTGGTGAAAGGCACTAAGAACACCAGCGCGGTTTGTACTTTTTCCTTACAAAACTTAAGCTGGTTTGCTATTACAGGAACATCACTATTTTGAAGATAATGGCATAATGTTTGGTTTTCTATTGTGCAGGTGTCCATAATACTTAGAGGTGCAAATGACTTCATGCTTGATGAGATTGAGCGGTCCTTACATGATGCCTTGTGCATTGTGAAGAGAACCCTGGAGTCAAATATGGTAATCCTTTTTGCTGCCATTCCTTTATGTGTTGGTCACCTGCGACTGAATAAGTGAACGTAGTGACAATTTTCACTGTTTCTTTATTGGTGGCAATTTTGTGGCTCTTGTTGGGTCTCAACTCTAGCCTACCCCAACTTGCTTGGGACTGAAAGGCTATGTTGTTGTTGTTGTCTTTTTTGTGGCCATGTACTGAAGCCTTAATAGCTACAATCCTGGTTATCGTGGACTATTCACATGCCTGAAAGAACCAAACAGTTCAAAATGCACCTACTTTTATTTCCGAGTAGGCTAATACTATTTGTTATCATTGGTCATGCTAGTGTCTTGAACATGTTTGTATTGGCTGTGCAGGTTGTTGCTGGTGGCGGTGCAGTTGAAGCTGCGTTGTCAGTTTACTTGGAGAACCTTGCAACAACCCTGGGATCTCGGGAACAATTGGCGATTGCTGAATTCGCTGAATCTTTGTTAATCATACCTAAGGTTTTAACCTGATCCATTTTGCTTACATTTTAAACCAATCAACGTGGTATATTAATTGGTAGGATGACTTTGCACTGACAGGTACTATCTGTTAATGCTGCGAAAGATGCAACTGAGCTTGTAGCAAAACTTAGGGCATATCATCATACTGCTCAAACAAAGGCTGACAAGCAACATTTCTCAAGGTAATTATAGAACTTATCTTTTTTAGTTATTCGATTAAATGGGCCCTGGTTACTCTTTTCATTTTTAAAGTGCTCTTGATATATATTTCTTTCTGTTGCTTGGAAAGTTCTATTATACACTAGTTAGCCAGTTGTAAGGAAATGTACTGGCTCACTAAGTGTGACTAAGGGATATCATCTCAGTATCTTGTACTGTGCCACAAGCTCTGTAATGTAATAGTGAGCTTTGATTTATAGTTACGAACAACACACCACCTTGTTGCAATTTCACCTGCACCTAGATGAATCTTAGTGGCCTCATAATTCGGTATCCATAAATGGTTCCAGATGCAATTTTACTTCTGCAATTTGTGCTGTGCTTGCCATTGAAGGGTCTAGATGCAATTTCCATAAAGTTTGCTTCCTTGTTTGTGCAGCATGGGTCTTGACTTGTCTAAGGGCATCATTCGCAACAACCTTGAGTATGGTGTGATAGAACCGGCGATGAGCAAAGTAAAAATTATTCAGGTTGGTCCTCTTGTTACTCTGTCATCAACTCATAGTCTTTGTACTGCCTGAGATCTCTTCCATCATCTGTTGTGTTCTTGTTGCAGTTTGCGACTGAGGCAGCCATTACTATCCTCAGGATTGACGACATGATCAAGCTTACCAAGGATGAGGGTAACGAAGAGGAGTAACCTGCTCACCAGTAGGGTTAGCTGGCTGTTTCGTGATGGTTGTCATGGCATGTAATATTTGTTTTCCCCTTTTTGTTTAGCTCTTGCTAGGTGTGGACATTCGAGTAGGGTGTTGTACGAAAACTGCAAATGGATGTGTATCCCAGTGAGTTGACGTTATTTGGATGTGTATCTGCCAAAATGGAAGTTCAGTTCATGGTGAGGTGCCTTGGTTGGTTGTGCACTGTAAACTGGGAATAGGATTGGTGTAACATAAACTGGAATCTGATGAGTTTTTACCCCCGCCGAATCATGCTGCTGAAACTGTTTGTGCTGATTCACGCGCTGGCAAATGTCCAACAAGAATATCACACGGTTTACAACATGCCATCATATATCGGTTTACATCATCACATCAGATATCCTAGCAAACAGAGTTCATATGTTTGATCAAAGAGCAGACAAGCCACAGAGGCAGAGCATTACCAGCTTGTTGTGCCCCACACATCTTTCTTTTTCTAAAAAAGAGGCTTACAACTCTTATTTACTCTAATCTGAGCCAACAGGTGTGACTCTGAACGTATCAGCAGTTACTAAACAGTTCAGATTCCGGAAAGCTCAATCGGTGCTATGGAACCTTTTCATCAGTATAGCAATTCTAACCATCAGAAGATCGGTGAACCTGTCCACAGCTAAAAACAGCGCCCATCGCCAGCTTCTCTTGAAGTAAAGCACAGCCAAGGACGTCCAGAACCCAATTGCGTAGAACAACGCTGAAGAGCCAAACAATATTAGATCACCAATTCTATCATGATGGTCATCCACTTCAGGCAGAGGAATCGATGGCGGCGTGATGGAGCAGATCTTCAGTAGAGGTGGGCCGCAGAGGCCAGGGTTACCCTCGTAGCTCCTCTGATCAAATGTGATGAACTGTCCCTTGGTACCCAGTGTAGGACCTGACAGGTTGTTGTATGCCACCGAGAAGACCTCCAGTGATTGTAGCGCTGCTAGCTCCTGTGGTATTTGGCATGTCAAGCTATTCTGTGATAGATCCAAGCTCTCAAGGTTGGTTAAGTTGGATAAGGACTTTGGTATTGGTCCAATCAATGAATTGTTCGAAAAATTTAGTGCCCGTAACCATTGCATGCCACCTATACCTTCAGGAATGGATCCTTCCAACTGGTTTGAAGAGAAGTCTAATCCAGACATGAAGTTGAGAATGTTACCCTTGTAATAATCTTGCCTACTTTTTGTCGTGAATTCCTCCTGGTCCGTTTCCAATAAAGAAGCATTGAACTCTGAGGAATAACCAAGTTGGAATATCTGGTATAGGATGCTGTTGGGTATTTCAACAGAGCTATTGGTATGAATGGTATCACTGTATTGGAAGGAATATAAATCTCCAAATAAACCCATACTGCTCAAGCATGAAGGTATCTGCTCCGATAGCATATTATTAGACAGGTCTAGCAGCCGCAAATACTTCAAACGACATATTTGGTATGGAATCATCCCTTCAAACATGTTTCCTTTCAGCAGTAACACTCTTAGCTCCGGAAAAGCCTCAGCTATACTGCTTGGGATTGCACCACCCAATTGGTTATATCGAAGATCAATTGTCTTCAGATAAGAATTGAATGACAAGGGCAACGGAAATGTTCCATTGAAATTATTCTCACTTAGATGTAGATATGTCAAATTGGGCAAAGAGGGTATCTGACCAGAAAGAAGGTTTTTCGAGAGATCAAGAAACTGAAGTTGTCGAAGGTTGCATATATCTGATGGGATTGATCCAGAAAGTTGGTTCCCTCTTAGATTAAGGATATAAAGGTTTTCGATTTGACATATACAATTTGGGACAGACCCGGTCAGTTTGTTATTGCTAAAATCAACCGCACCAAGATTTGCGTTTCCACAAATACTAGTGGGAATCTCTCCGGATATGCTATTATTACTTAGAACTAAAGATTGCATGGATGTCAAGTTCAAGACTTCAGGGAGTGGGCCATGGAAGCTGTTGCTGGATAAAAATAAAGCAGTGAGGCCTGATTGAGTTCCAATGAAACTAGCTGCTATGTGATCTGAAATATTGTTGTAAGAAATGTCTAAAATTGAGAGATTCTTCATGTAACTAAAAGCTGAAGAGTGTGGACCTTGAAAATAATTTCTTGATAAGTTTAAGTGGTCAAGATTTGGCAACGTGATGTTGATGTCCATAGGAATTTCTTTGTTTAACATGTTGCAAGATGCGTCTAACCAAGATAAGTTCTTATTTACTTTGGATGGAAGAACTAGTGGACCAACAAACAAGTTATTTTGCAAATTCAAGTATGACAGCTTTGTATTGTTCTCTATCAACCACATAGGGAAATGACCGCTTAGATAATTGTTTGACAGATCAATCAAGTACAATTCATGCTGATGCAACAACAAACTTGGTACACCAGAATTTTCATTTAGATTGCAGTTAGATAGTTCAAGAACCTGAAGCTGAACTGATATATTTGCAGCTGGAGTCTCGGTTCGTAATTGAAAGTTAGTACTATCGCTTGAAAGTCCCAAGTATTTCAGTCGAATATATTTTGAGAAGGAACTAAGGAGTAGCATTCCTTCAAGCTGATTATGAGAAAGGGATAGATGCACGAGTGAGGACATATTTGCTAAGTTAAGAGAGGGAAACCTAACTGTTAAAAGATTGTGTGAAACATCAAGAACTCTAAGGGAAGTAAGGTTTGTAATGCATGGCGGAAGCTCCCCAAAGAAAAAATTTCCATTCAGATGTAGCTCTTGAAGATTTGTCATATTGCAAATCTCTGCAAATGAAAAGAACTAATATGTTAATAATTGGTTCTGGGAATACTTTTGGTTTTTGGACCATGTTTCTATGCAATCACTGATGACAGACACAATAATAACTCACAGTATAAATGGAATTAAAACACGAAGTTCCATAGCAGTAAATTGCAAGATACATCCACACGGAGTATGCAGTCAAGGGATTATTGTTCCAAATCATAAAAAAGACCTAAACATGTTGTGGTCTACAGTTACTGTAATCACTTAAAACCACAAATACTTTTATTATCTTACAACTTAAATTTGAGGTCATAAATGTCAATTGCAAAAGTTGAGCATACACTACTGCTTAGTAATTTCAATCCATACCTCTTGATATGTTGCCGACAATTATATTCCAGCTTAGATCAATAACATCCATCTTTCTTTTGCTCAATCCTGTAACAAAAAAGTAAGTAAACCTAAGTACCTAATTAAGAGTTGATGTACACATAAAAGCCTGTGTAAAAGGGACAAGATACCATGAATATAAAATCATCAAATAACTAAATAAATCACAAAGATATTCATATAAGTCAAAAGATATCCAATAAATTTGGAAACTATATGCTTACTTTTGATAATTTGTGCACTGGTGATAATGTTGCCACTAAGGAATAGGGACCGCAGTGATGGAAGACCAAGCAAGGATGATATAGTACTATCATTCATCTGATTTCCAGATAGGTCAAGAATTTCTAATTTGCGTAAATTAGACCACACATCAAAACCTGTGTAAAAGGGAAAAGATGCCATGAATATAAAATCATCAATAACTAAATAAATCCACAAAGATATTCAGATAAGTCAAAAGATATCAAATAAATTTGGAAGCTAGGATAGAAATGGCAAAAATAAATTGTTGAAGAAGTTATCATGATACCATCGATGTGTTACAGTGTTAATGACATGTTGCCAAATTTTTTTTTGTCAAAGAGAGTAATAAATCTATGGTAGTGAAAAATTTTTAACACCGCGTGAGAAACAGGCAGATAACAGATAACTGGTTAATCTATCCAGAAAAAATATAAGGAAAAAAGAATCTAAGAACCATGGTAATACAAGGAAGATGTTCTAATAAATCCTTCACAATTTCAAACAGAGTGGGGGCAAGAATGGGAATACCTGCACCAGGTACACATCCCTGTATATCAAGGTTACTCAAGGACAGATTCTGCAGTTCCTGGAAGGGAAGGAACATAGTAGTGTTGAGTTGTAATTGTAGGAACAACCCAGCTCCTGCAAGGTCGAGGGCCTTGACACGGCCTGTTCCCGGGTCGCAGGTCACCCTCTCCCAGGAGCAGCAGTTTTCACCATTCCAGTTCAGTGTAGGCCACCCCGGCATTGAGAACTCATTAGCAATGTCCAGAAGCGCGCTTCTCTCCTCGTGCAAACACCCGTCACAGACCACGCAGAGACACACGAGAATCCAACACCAGCTCCAGGGGTTCCCCATGGCCCTTCGCCCCTTTCAGCTCAGCTCCCACTATGCTCTTGGAAATGTTCTGCGCAGAGCCATCTAGACTGGCTAGCAGTTTAGTGCACTACTGTGGAAGATGATTACTGCCGTCTTTTCCCGTCCAAACACACTTACTGTCGAAGACTTGCCGCCACGAAGACTTGCTTGTAGTGGCCAGCTAGTGTCAACAGAGAGTGACATGGAGAGGAGAATCATTCAACTAGGAACCCAATTTCAAGCTGCCCGGACGCGACCATAAACGGCATGTGTTGACTCATCTTGCGTTGGCCCAAGACGGAAAAAATATACCATAGTCGAATGAGCCGTGCTCTTGAAGAAAAAGAAAATGTAAGAAGCACCGGAGCAGGATCTCTCGAATGAGCAGTTTCTTGAGCAGGGTCGACGGGTCGTCTGTCTACTTGGGATTGGGATGGGGATCGTGGGTTCGGCGGCGTCAGTGGGCAACTAGCGCGTCGGCCCCGCTGACTCCCGCGCACTTTCCTTGCCGTGTCGGCGGCGGCGGTGGCGTTGCCGTGGCTGATGGGCAACTATCTGCTTCTTCCTCCCTCCTCACTCAGTCAGTGGCTCAGTGCCCAGCATGCCTAGACGGTTTGGCCCATGCAAGGGGGCCCATGCAGGGGGCCAGTATGAAAGCTCAAATATATATATATATATATATATATATATATTGAGAATAATATCATTTATTGTGATCAATGTAACATGTTTTCTTCATAGGAATCCGGTTAATATTTTTCTTTATTCCAAAAAAATTCTAAATTACATACGTGAAAGTTTTGAGTGCTTCTTATTCTACTCACCAATATTCATTTTATCGAAATATTTAATCTTCAGTAGATAGAGAATGCAACTACTATTTTCCAACTCCTTTTGCTTGCTACAGTCACGGGCAAAATTGTATTCCTCTTTCTGGGGGTGTATAGTTTCACATTGTACAAGTGTATGGCAACAAACAACCATTCTAAATACATGTTGCAAGAAATGGCCTAACTAAGCTCCTGCTGAAGTACCTACAGCCTGAAGTCTGAACTCTGAAGCATCACCAATTAAACATATACTACTCTTTAACTTCTTGTGCCAAGCTTGGCTACTATCTCATCCCTTGCCAGCCGTATCAAAAACAAGATGGCAAGTGAGATGGAAACAATCAACATGAAAAATACACTGTTCCATCCTCTAGTTGAGATGTAACCCGTAAGCAAGGGCCCCAATGCCGCACCAACAGAGCCAGTGCCGTCGATTATGGCAGAAACTGTCGCCAGTGCTCGCGAATTCCCTTTGATCGCATCTTGGGTGCCAAGATCAGTTGCTACTGCCGTGGTGATGAGGGAGTATGGACCATTCACGAAGTAGCCGGAGAGGAACATGAGGCCAATGTTGTGGTGCATGGATATGCTTCCATATGTCCGGTACACGATGAGTGCAGGGATTGAGAGGAAGAGGAACAGAACTGATGTTACTGCACGGGCACCTATGGCATCTGAGAGGAAACCAGCTGAAATCCCTCCTAAAACCCCTCCTATGTCAAATACAATCGATAAAATTCCAGAAGCCTTGTGTGACAAGAGCTGGCCTGCTACGGCTGCAAATAAAAAATAGGTTGGTATCAAGCACAAGTAAGAAAACTTGAGAATGATTAATACTCCAGAATGAAAATTCTATTGTAACAATGCTTCCAAGAAGTAAAACAATCCTCCAATTTCTGAGCTCATAATTCTCATGGTTTCACCTTACCATGGAAGGAGAGGTATTTTACATTAATGAGCTAGATTTTTGAGTTATTTGTGTCGAATCCTACCATATAAACAAAGAAAAATCGGTAGGAAAAATAACATATGCACATCAGTACAAGTCAATTGATATGTCAATCAACAACTAAAACAGTTCCACATGTGAGCAAAATAATATTATGAACAATTAGGTAGGCACCTTATCAGAAACTTGAGTGCAAGCTAAAACTGGTGCGTATTATCAACAATTTCGGTATGCTTGTGTTGCATCTGGTCCAACTATCACACTATAGAACAATGTTTCAGAGAACTAAAAGTTTCAGACTCTTTGGTGACTGTTAAACCTATTCAACTGATTTAAACCACACTAGGAAGCAATCAACTATTTAGCCTGAAATGTAAAACTGGGAACTACCGCACTGAGCAAATTCTAATGAGTGACATTTTAGCAACCAAATTAGAGTTCATGTCACAAACAAGTTAAAACTAACCTTCAGCGTATAGTTGTAGATTTGCTCACTGAGAAAACTAATGGACAAGTATCAAGCTCATACTCTACCACTGTTAATGTGAGATCAAACAGTATAATGTCAATTGACTACATACCATTGTTCCTGATATAGAATGGCAACCAGTAGAGGAAGGTATAAGCCACGAGCTTGGAGAAGAAGAGACAGAATGCAAACGGCGCAACGCCAGGCAGTCTCCAAGCCTCCAAGAACCCAATCGCCCTCGGCAATTGCGATCCCATCTCCAGCTCCAACTCGTCATCCTCATTCCCTTGGGCCTCTTTCTTATCCTGCCCAAGCAGCCCCACCTCCTCCCCACCATCCCCATTCATCTCAACCTCCATCGCCTGCACCTCCAACCCGGCCTCACTCGGGTGTGCGACCAAGAACACCAGCACGACGACCCCGAGCGCGGCGATGACGAACGCTGGCACCAAGAACGACCACCCCCATCCGAACTCGAGTACGGTGGCGGCGAGGACGGAGCCGGCGATGTTGCCCACGGACGTGTGCGAGTTCCACACCCCCATGATGGTGCCGCGCTTAGACGAGTGTCCGAACCAGTTCCCCACGATGGCGACGACGCAGGGCCAGCCGGGCGGACTGGACGACGCCGCTGGCGACCTGAGCTGCCGCGAAGAAGGCGAGCGCGTGGACGTCGAGGAAGTACGCGGCACCGAGCGCCGCGCAGGCCGCTCCCGACGCGAGCATGGCGGCGCCGAGGAGGCGGCGGAGGTCGGCGCGGTCGGCGAGGTGGCCCGCGGCGAACATGGCGAGCGCGTAGGCGGAGAGGAAGGCGACGTCGAGCTCGCCGAGGCGGTGCGTGCCGCGGGCGCCCGAGAAGGGCGCCCACCCCGCGGAGAGCACCGCCTTGACGATGCTCGGCGGCTTGCGGGAGGCGTGGAACGACGCGTAGGACGCGAAGGTGAGCGCCAGCACCGCGTACTCGTGCCGCCCGAGGCCCCGCGCGGGCGCGCCCCCGTGGGGCGGCCGCGCGGCTTCCATCGGAGGGGCGGGGCGGATGCTAGAGAGGGGAGAGGCTTGAGGGCATGGGGCGCAGGGGGAAGGTGAGATCTGGCATCGGGGGAGACGAAGACGACGACCCCTGGGACAGGGAGGACTGGACTGACAAGAGGGGAAGTTTGGCCCGTTTGCCTTCTTTTTCTCAAACCTGAATTTTTCCTGCCCATTTCTTTTTCAGAGAAAGCAAGCTGAAGTCTGAAGAACAGGTTGTTCAGAGTTCAGACTACAGAGTTCCAAACTTCTCCAATCCAAGAGCATTGTTTCTGCAGCTGGACTCGGATCAGATGAACTTTACAGAAAATATATCTATGTGGCTTCTTGTTTATGCCAACCAAATACTAGACAAATTCTCAACAGATAGCAGTCTCACAAAAGTGTGCGTGTGTTTGACGTGTGCAGTGTCAGAGCTCAACGAGCTGCATAAGCGTCCCAGTTCGGTATGCTGGCTGTTGCTTCATTGACCATCTTCACAAGTGTAACCTGTGTGCAACACGAGATTCCATAACATGGGTTAATAAGAGTAAGAAGGGTATAGCAAGAACGAGGACCGGGAACAAGCAAAGAATCATATATGTATGTGTGTCTATGTATTCTGAATTACTGAAATATCTCAACAACAGAAGAAAATCGTTGGGGTTTCTAATGCTTTTTTAACTGTTGGGGGCGCTCTTTTTTAATTACTTTGTGTTTTTCTTGTTTGATCGCAGTGATGGCGTGCGGGGCAGTGCCCAACATCGTCAAATCCTCGCTCGGTCCCGTCGGTCTCGACAAGGTATGTGTGCCCTTCCTCTTTGATCTATCTGGAGTTTACATCACGCCCGCAGCCTTTGGTGGATCCAACCTCTAGGTTTGTAAATCACAACATGATCTGTATAACTAGAATTCTATAAGCTGTTTGGATCCTTGGAATTGAATTCCATTCTAATAATCATAATTTAGATACAAATTAATTAAACTAACATAGTTGTATATGAAAATATTTGTATATTATTGTTAGCCATATGGGAGAGATGCTTATGTGCTGCACTTCTGCTACAGGGAAGCGAGTCGAAGAGCGTGCTATAAGTTGCATATTAGATACATAGGATGAGGATTTATAGAATCAATTTCCATCTTCCACCCCTCATGAATTTAAGATAGGCTTATATCTAAACTTTGGAAAGTTGTGGAATGCCACACTCCAAGATAAATAGCCTACTCCATTAAGTAGATTCCAATTCCTTCAAAATGAAGGGATCCAAACGGGGCCTAATGGTATTTCTGCTCATCTGAATGCTGCATTGTGCTGAGAAAGCTGTTGATTCGAAAACCTAGCTTGCAGGATTATATCTGACAACACATTGGCTGCTAATATATGTAGATTGGGTTCAGTGTCGTCACGATTTGAATATTTTTTCTAACAAATCAGAAAGATCGCCCATACATACAACTTAGAAGATTGAGTCTATGGTGTGTGTTCTGTACTCTAAGAAGGAGAAGCGAGCACTAATTCAGTGCATTCTGCTTACAGATGCTAGTGGATGACATTGGTGATGTTACAATCACTAATGATGGAGCAACCATACTGCAGATGTTGGAAGTTGAGCACCCGGCTGCTAAGGTGATTCCTAGCAGCAAAATCTGAAAGTGAAGTCTCATGTTTTGATTGCTTCTTTGTGTTTATGTTTTTTTTTGGTTTCTATCAATTGCTAGGTTCTTGTTGAGTTGGCTGAGCTCCAAGACCGTGAGGTAGGAGATGGAACAACTTCAGTTGTCATCATAGCAGCAGAGTTGCTCAAGGTAATAGATGTTTTCCTTTTTCCTTTTCCCACTCTTGTCAATTTCCCAACCAGTTTTCAGATACACTCACACTGTTCTGTTTCAGAGAGGCAATGATCTTGTGAAGAATAAGATCCATCCAACCTCTATAATCAGTGGCTACAGGGTGAGTTTTCGATTCTACAAGCTGTAGTAGCATTTGAATGTTCAATGGTCATTTCAGTGGCAAGATTACTGTAGTTGACATTTTGGAATGTTTTCCTTCACATTCTACCAGCTTGCTATGCGTGAAGCCTGCAAATATGTTGAGGAAAAGTTGGCAGTCAAGGTAAGAAAATGTTGTCTCCTAAGCAAATTTCAGAAGAATGCTGTCCCATCCCATGCCTATTGTCATACCGATTTGAATATTTATCTACATTTTCAGTTTGATAAACTTGGAAAAGATTCCCTTATCAATTCTGCAAAAACTAGCATGTCTTCAAAATTGATCACTACTGACAGTGATTACTTTGCTGCTATGGTGAGTTCCTACGGTCATTTAGCATTTAGTTTAGGGGATTCTTTTGTTGGTTCATTTTTCCTTGTTGGTACATATGCTAGAAAAACGCCACCTCCGCCGCCCACCCGCCCTCGGTGGAGTGCGTGTATCCATATACCTTCTACTCTCTTCGGACATAAATAAAGTACATTTTCACATGTTAATATATACTAGCAAAATATCCGTGCGTTGCTACAGTAAAAGATCGATTGTGTTTTTCAAACTAATGACATCTTATACCAACACAAATACTGCCATATCCTTTTTTTTCCTTTCCGTTCCCAATAACAACTATATCCAGCATTTAACATTTCCTAAGTTTAAGAAGTTTTGTAGTGGCTACTTGTTACCACGCATCAATTCTAACATCCAAGAGCGAAAACATATCACATTCACATTTAAGCAGTACTCCTATCAGCTATATTGTTTGCTTGATATTTTCACCATTACCCGGTAAGAACTCATAAAGTCTTGCATTCTGTGCTTTCAAGGATCACCTTCGGTTTCTAGCACTCGTGGCTATTTTGGACTCCCTTTGGAGCCTCTCTTCAAAAATTCTAGTCCTCTCAGCAGCAGCTGTTCTTTCTTTTTCCAATTCTTGTTGGTGCCTCTCTTCAAGCATTCTTGTCCTCTCAGCAGCAACAGCTCTTTCATTTTCCAATTCTTGTTGGTGCCTCTCTTCAAGTGTTCTTGTCCTCTCAAGGGCAGCTGCTCTTTCATTTTCCAATTGCCTACAGGTGTGATCAAGTAACAAGTATACACGATTACACATTGTTGTTCATAGGGCCAAAATTCTGTTAAAGAAACTTTTGAGGAAGCTCACTCCATTAATTTGGAGTTCTTTGCCTTTAATTGGCTTATGTGAGCATCATATCTCCCCATGATTCTTGTAGTACTCTGGAATACGTGTTAGAAAATTACAACCAATAATAGTCATTACCTTCAATCAAACTCGTGGAAGAAATGTGTTTACCTCATTGAACAATGCGATAATATCTCCACTCAGGTTATCATCATCCTGTACAATCATCCTAGCATGGAATGAGCTGCCTGCCATAACCGAGGTATTGGTCATTTGTACAGTTGGTGCTTGTCGCTGGTACTCAGTACCAGAGGCCGCTGGAGGCCCAAAAGTCTGTTAATCCTGCCTAGGGGCTAACTGATCATGGGCAAGGGCAACCATCTCCTCTGGGATAGGTGGTGGTTGCCACACAATCAAGGCTCCAGTCTCCGTAGAAAGATGGCATGCTGAGTAAAAGTCTCGACACCTGATTCGTGACAAAGCATCTCTTCCAACAGGAGCAAGATTCTGAAAAAAGAATGCAATCTATTTAAGGATTATAAAAAACCAACCCAACCTATGAAAATTATGGAGAAAACGTACAAAGTTACCAAGATAGAAGACTCATAAACTGATTCCTTAGCTACCGAAGCCTCATCAGCTTCATTGATCACCTCAACCTCTATCTTCTGTTGCAGTGGTGTAGTTCTTCCTCCTATAATGATATCCACCACTGAAGAAATGGTTGATTCAGTGGAAATCTTTTCCTTCCTCTTCTTGTTCTTGTAGCATGAAATATCACTGCCCTAATGTGTTGCAGGCTATGATCAGGTCTATCAATTATTCAAAGCAACATCTTAGATTGTGCTTTTACCACAAAAAAAATTGCATTAAGGGAAGTCTAAGTTGAGGGCTACATGTCAATCATCTAGTTGATAATATAGCAGAAAGGGACAGGTAGAGCATTGTCTATTGCTGCAAAGGGATGGCAACCAGATATCGATAGAAGTGTATCATGCTTCATATTACATCACAAGCAATAGTTATCTACTTTACACACAGGAACTTAGATGCATCATGCTTCTGAAGGTCCAAAGGAGCTCACAATTTCTTTTAGTGAAATATTAGGAGTTACTATGGGTTCACTGAAAAATAAGGAAGAGAGCAGGAACAGAAAGAAAGTAACCAGCTACAATCCACCAGGTCAAGCAAAAATGCAGACTACGAACAAAAATGGAGAGAAGAAACAAACAATACCTGAGCTTCTCCAATGGAGCACGGCCCAAAAGAACGTCGCACGTCGGGCATTTTGTATCCCCCTTCGTCAACTTGTCATATATGCATTGCCTGCAAACTGAACAAAGCATGCTATTATCGATGACTGAAGAAATGGAAGTCCAGGATGTTTACGGATTGCTAGCACAACAGCTCTATAATTCGTTTCATGACAGCGCTACGCGATGGCATCAAGCAGCTAGGACTGGGCGACAAGACACTCGCGCACAGATCGAGAACCCTCTGCACTCATGCTCAGCTGATCTAATTGCGAGTTGCGACTGATGCGCACCTGACCACTGCCCAGTGGAAAGCCCCTATTACAGTGTCGAAATCGAATGGAATCCAATCGATGGTAGGCGAACTGGAACTGGTCAAGAAGGCCATTACCATCCCCGCCCGCCGGCCACGGCCAGGACGCCCACATCTGCAAACTTTTGGGGAACGCCGCCCCCAGAAGAGGAAGTAGAGGAAGTAGCATTTCGATCGAGGATCCCTGATCCCATCAGCTTGCGCGGAGGAGGCGGGGGAGCGAGCTTACAGGCATGGAGGCACTCGGAGATGGAGGTGGCGTCGTGGAGGAGGCCGCCGCAAATTCCGCAGCTGAGGCACGGTGCGACGGCCGAGCGGCGCACCACCACCGCATCCGCCGGGGCGCCCGCGCGGCCGCCGCCTCAGCTTTGCCGCGCGAAGGTGCCGCAAGGTGGCGGTCCTGGCGGCAGGAGAGCGGTGCTGTCGGGGAGCGGGTCCGCCGTCGCCGGAGCCGAGGCTTGCTGGCTTCCCCGTACCATTGCCGATGCGGGGTGGCACGAGCGCGCCGGCGAGAAGTCGGCCCACCGCCCGAACACGACGCCTCCTTTTTCCCGATCCAGATCCGGCGCGGGGCGCGGCTCGAAGGGCGGAGGGAGGGGGCCGCTGGCCGCCTGCTCTGCCACCCGGCTCCCCTACTCCGCCACCCGTCCTCGCTCCCTACCGCCCAGCTCCCACCGACCGCCCCTCCCTGCTCTCCGTCGCCGCCGCCCTGCTCCCGCCGGATCCAAAATCCGGCGCGGGGCGCGGCTCGGAGGGAGGGGGAAGCGATTACCGTTTGTTTTAGTTTAACCCCCTCCCTTACTTCTTTTTTCTACCCGAGCCACCAATTTGTTAGAATTTGGACCGCGGGTTGATTCCAGGAAAGTTGAGGGGCTTTTTTGAAAAATGACCATGACGGTCGACCGTTGCAAGAAACATCATCGCTTTCCTCTTTTTTTCCACCCGAACCCCCCCTATATTCAGAATTGGACCGCGGGTTGATTTCACAAAAGTCTGAGGGTTTTTTTTGCAAAATGACCACGACGTACGAATGCCCAGGCAGAGACGTTACTTGCTTTAATAATAGGTAAAGATGAAACTGTAGCAAAGTTGCATTGGTGTCATTTTTAATACCCAAACTTGATATCAATTTGTGACCACTTACATTAAAAAGTACACAACTCAACAACATCACTTACTTAATTATTTGTAATCGGTGCTAGCATTAAATTAATATTGGGGCTAGTTAATGCTTTTTTAAAAATGAATATAAGAAGCACCTTTTTATGTAGGCATGACACTACATAGCACCACTTATAGGAATTGGACAGATGACATACAGATGCAAATACTTCATACATGACCTTATCACACATCTTCTTCTATTCTCTCCCAACATTTATTATCTCATATACATCTACAATATTGTGTCACTTTCCTCTCCCATGTTTTCGTGTGATGGATGTAGCCTTAGAGCTTAGGGGGTATACATTGTTTGTAGCAGGGGCGAAGCTAGCTCCAAAACTAGGAGCATACAAAAATAGATAGGCAGTATATGGTAAATATGAGTATGACTAGTGGTAAAAATTTTCTTTTCCGGGTGCATGTGCACCAGGCAAACCTCAACGTAGCTTCGCCCCTGGTTTGTGGGGAGGTAGGGGTTTTAAGCCCCCTGGATTCACCAATGTCTCCTCCCGCCTCCCTCAAACCCTATACTTATAGAAAGTTAAGAGGAAGACGAGACAGCGGAGGCCGCCATCGGTAAGAAGTGGTAGCAGGCCGGTGAGCATGGTCAAAGCTACACTAGAGCAGGTTAGAAAAGCTGAGCTGATGAGCATATTAGCGAGATGTTATTGGTAGCGGGAGGTCAGAGACAGAGCTCTACGCCGAAGTGGTTTAAAAAGCTAGAAAGATAGGACAACAGCAAGGTGTCTCGCCAATGTAGCAATATGCCACCAACCGGATTAGCGGGTTGGAGTGGTGTGGCGGGTGATTAGGTAGATGGATGCTGCTCTTGATATAGTGGCCTCCTAATTTAAAAAAAAAGATTAATTGCACTTATTTCCAGTGGTAATATATGAGAAATTATACATGAAATAAATAAGCAATAAGCACTTTCTATTTTAATTACTCGTTTGTAGAAAAACAATTAATTGAATTTATACACAGCGAGAGGTACAGCGGTGCTGTAAGGGATGTACACCCAAGACTCCAAATCACACACGTGAGTCGTGACACGTTCGTACGTATACGTCGAGAGAAGCATGGAACGGTGAACTGTGAAGCACGTGCCAGCCCCAGATAAGCGGCCAGCCGGAGCCGGCCAGGGGCAACGGAAGGGAAGAAGCAGCAATCAACCCGCGGCATCACACCCACGGCGGCGGTGGCACGGGCATCGTCGTCGGCCTGTTCCACAGCGGCGCCGGCGGCGACCACGGCGACCTGAAGCCCAAAGAGCGCCGCCTGCTCCAGACCTCTCTCCGCCCACGGGAGGCCCCGCCGCTGCCGGCCGCGACCCATGCCTGATCTCCCCTCGCATCCCCATCACTCGCAGCTGCATTGGATTATTGCATACGATACGACGTCAGTTAGCGTCGCCCAGATCGAAATCCCAAAAGAAAAACCACCACGCCAGTCGTCATCGTCGTTGAGATCGATGATATACCGAGGGGGCGGGAGGAGCAGACTGCTGGGGCAGCCGATGAACACACGAGGAAGACGACCACGAGCAGCCAAGCGAAGAGCTTGCGATCCATGGCGCGCGATTGGAACTCTGAGTAAGTGTCCCAGATCCCGATGCGAGCCCGGAGCCTCGCCAGCTCGTGTTGTTTATGTACCAGCTCGATCGCCGATGGGATCGATGACGCGAGGGGCTCGAGCGAACTGCCGAGGATCGATGCCGATCTGGAGCTCAAGCTAATGAATTAATCTAATGATCAGGCTGGCTAGTAGGTGGTGGCTGCCTGCTGATACCTGTCACCTGTGGCTGGTGCAACGTATTAGTGCAATAATTGCAGCTCGTGCGCGGGCTTTAAAATTGAGGTTGGCTAATGGTCTTGGATTCATCAGTTGACCTCTGGGCTTTGTTTTTTTTTTTTTGTGATGAAACTGGGCTTTGTTTTATCTGGCCTGGGATGCCCACGGCAGTCCGGCCAAAATTCCGGTAGTTCAACGTACGTGGACGAGGGCGCCGTTTTGACGGCAGCAGCCGCGATTTGGCACGCTCCGGCGCAGCCCGGCACTCCGGCTCCGGCGGCTCCCGTGCCCACGCTGCAGTCTATTTTCGTGCCCACGCGCGGCCGTCTCGTGGGCACGGCAACGCTTTGGCAGCATAGACGTAGGCAACAAGCAACATCGTCCAAAACTCCAGAAACACCCCAAGTTCAAAATGGCCCGAAATGGTCACAAGAACGACAAAATAAAAGGACTGTTTGGAATGAGGGATTTTACCGGGATTTTAAGAGTAAGTGCATGTATCCTTGAGCTTGTTGCCATCAAGTTGAACGGTGCGTCACATTCACATCCCAATCCAACCAGTCACGAGTTGTTGTAGAGTTGAGTGGTGTTACAGCGTCCAACCGGCTGAGTTTTTTTATTGTTCTTCTAGTTTTCTTTTCTTTTCCTGACTATGGTTTTTCAAGATTATGGTCTTATCTTTTTTCTGCTATATTAATAAAAACTTGCACTGTGTTGTACGGTTCTTTCAAAAAAAAAATATTTTGATTACACACAATGTCAGTGGATGAACAGTTTGTAGCATGTCAATTTTAGCCCCCTTTTCTTCTTAAATCCAGCGACTTCTTAGACTATGCACTTGAAAAGTTAACTAATATTATATGCTTGGGTCTTTTTTTTTTGCTTTGCTTTCTGATGGCACGTGAGATTAGTAGTATCTAACATGGGTGGAATGGCCGTATATTACATCACATACCGTGACAAATTCATGGAAAGCTACGTAGCATCCGTCGTCTGTTCATAACGTACGCTGACAAAGTGCACGTTTATATAAGACAAGTGATAAATCATGATGGTGTGTACATAGTGGACTTTGCTGGATGATGATCATGCACTGCTGGCATCCGTTCGTGATCTAAAAATATAATATTATATCACTCAAGAAAAATTATTTAAAAGATGTACCAAACCAAGTCTCAATGGAGATTTTAGAGAAGTTTCATGAGCATTAAATTAAATAACACATCAGCAATCTTGTTAAGTTGGTAATATCATTATGAGGAAGAGGAGGGTGGAGTTTCATTAGATTAGAGAGAAGTTTCTATCTATTACACCTATCAACTCAGTTACCAACTCAGTAACAGTATCAGAAAACTATGCACTAAGACTGGCCTAATAACTAATAACCCGGTGTATCTTGAGCTGTGTTGTCTCCTCCGACCATGCAAACGCATTTGCAAGCAGGGTGGAAGAGTTCAATTCTCACGAATATGGGTAAAAAATTAAAGAGTTTCAACTTTCAAATGAAGGCTAAACCAGCAAGAATAATATGGAAGAAGGTTAGCAAATATATGGATGAATAAATGTGTTGAAATATAAGTGAATTGTCCATTTCTTTCGCTCGCTTTATACTTTTGGAGTTAATTTGTCAATGCATCTAGCTTATATGGTACCATGCATGGTAGACTCTTGACTTCGAGTCCAGGCTGACATAATTTAAATAAAGAAATTGCACACGGCTCATATTCCATATTTGTGATTGGAGGAAGCATCCTACACAAAATTTACAACCACATAGCAACAAATACACGTGCACAAGAAAATGTACATATTTACATTAATATGTTGAAATATAAGTGAATTACACCTATCCTGATCAATCTAGACTTTTGTGATCAAGTAGTCGGTGCATACAACTTAACAAAATGGATGGTAATAGGAGTCTTGATCGTTGCAGTTTAAGTACAACTTTTTTTAAAAACCAACTTATGCTCCATATTTGAGGCAGGAAGGCGCCCACACGATATACGAAATGTTGAAGTATAAATCACTTGTCTCTTCACATCAGTTCAGGTTTTCGAGACTGACTAACCAATGCATATAGCTCAAAAAAAATGGATGGTAACATAAGCTGGGGTTAAGAAATAAGAATTGTAAGTTGTAACCCACTCCTATTCCATGTTTGCGTTAATTCTCAGAGCTCAGCATGGTAAGAGTAGCTAGTGTGGAAGTAGCTAGCCACCTCTCTTCACATCATCATAGATTTTGAAGTCAACTAGCTAGTTGAAGCATGTAGCACAATGAAATGCCCAATAACACTAGCTAAGAAATTAGTAGTAATTGTATCCATAAACCACATGATGATAGTAGTAAAAGACACACACACAAACGTCCAAATCAAATGTAGGACTTGGAGCAACGTGAGGGGAAGCGTTAAGTGTAAGTGAACTGACCATCCTTTTTCATTTGCATAGACTTTTAAAATCAATTTGCCACACATGCATACAACTCAATAAAATAAATAGTAACGCTAGTAGCGTTATCACGTAGCGACCGTTACATAGGAACACGCCGCGCGCCGCTGCAGAGCAGGCACGCCCAGGGAATGCTAAGGCGCACGAGAGGAACACAGCAGTAGACAGGTCGTCAGATGACCGGCGGCGGGGGCGTGGGCATCGCCGTGGCCCTCATCTTGTTGGGCAGCGGCGGCGGCGGCAGCCACGTCGTCCTCGACCCCAACAGCCGCCTGTTGTGAACAGGCGGCGTCCTGCTGCGGGGAACCACGCGGCGGCTCACCGTCGCGAAGCCGGCGGCAGCTGCAGGTACCCTCCTCGCGCTCGCGTCCCCGGCCGCCGCAGCAGCTGCATTGATCAGCTAGTTAGGTCGCCGCGCGCGTCGATCTCAGAATGATATTTCGAGCAAGAATTATTCATTCGTCAGGCTAATAATCGACGCTCGAACCGGACGTACCGAGAGGGCGCGAAGCGCAGGCGGGGGCAGCGCAAGAACACGCGAGGAAGAGGACGACGAGGAGCAGCCAAGCGACGACCCTGCGATTCATGGCGACCGCCGGCAAGCTTGCTGCTCGATTGGCAGTCTGTGGACTGAACGATGACTGGAGGAGGAAGAAGGTGGGGAATGGAGTCTACAGCTTGGAATTAGCCTCGTCAGCCTCTGCTGTTTATATACACGCCGCGATCGCGTCAAGAAACCGCCGGTGCCAGTCTGTGATTTTGCAGGCTATTAGGTGGCGTATTACTATACTATTACTAAACTAATCCCCTGCTTGCTAATGCGGCTGGTTCAAATAATGTCGTACTAATACTAGTGGTTAATGGTAGCTCGTGCACATTTTTTTTATGATGATGTTTAGATTCCGCGTATGATATCAACTAACCATTATGGAACACTAGGACGAACACGGGAACCGAAAGAATGAATGGGCCTGTTTTTCGTAAAATTTAAATGAGTTTCATGGTATGAAGAACATTCCTATGCATGTCTAATTCCTCTTTCAAAATACATTTGTCCCCCATTTTTAAACTGGACCCCTCTCTCTCTGCCATGGCCGCGCAAGCGGCGGCAGGTTCATGGAAAGCTACATGGCATCCATCAGCTAGCAGTTAACATATATCAGCTCGATCGATGCGGAATTGCGGATAAAAATAACCGCTGTTTATTAGTGGTGATGGTGGACTTTGCTTAATGATGATGAGGAAGAGGCATTATTATTCGAGAGAATTCCCTATTTGACATCAGGAAAATGACCCGTTCCTTTCTTACCCTCAGAAAATTTTCATTACCTATTTGACACCAAGTTCAACTTTCATTCCTTATATGACATCCTATTGGATTTTCCATCCGTTAAGTGCCCTTGTGAAAAGATGATTTTGCCCCTATGGGCACCACCACCCTTCTCCCTCTGCTCCACATTGGCCTGTTGGCTGCCGTGCCCCCGCGGGAGGCCGAACCCCATCAGCCGCCGGGCCCCTTGGGAGGCCGCGCGCCATCGCGGGAGGCTAGGCGCCGCCGGCCGCCGTGCTCCTCTTCACGCTGCTCCTGCTGCCGTTCCTGCCTTCCGCGGCGGCGGCGACCGGGACGACAATGCGGGCGCCGGCAGGACCTAGGTCTGGTCAGATCCGCCCGATGGTCATCCACTTGGCACATCGGGTAGCTTGCGCCTCTGTTTGCAACCCCAGCGCCTCTTGATGCGCCTCAGCCACCTTCACGGCCGCGGACGCCACCGGCTGTTGCTGCTGCTTCTGGTGCTGGCCCTGCGTGCCACCGCTGAGTCGGAGCGCGTCAGAGGACAGCCTCGTGGTTAGCGTGCGGCTATCCTAGTCCCACATCTTGGCTTCCAGTTCCCCTCCCAGCCGCAGCCGCCATCACGGCGGCTGGCCACGGGTGGCCACGCTTCTTTGCCGCGGCGGCATTGGGAGGCAGCTGCTGGATCAGGGGGGGCCTGCTCCTACTGCCGTTCCTGCCCTCCGTGGTGCGGCGCGGCGGCCTGACGCCCTGGGCTGGAGGTGGTGGCGGAGGAGGGGGAGGAGGCCTGACGCCCTGGGCTGGAGGTGGCGGCAGCGACGGGGAGTCCTCTGGCACGGCTTCGGTGTCGGCGGCGGCCAAGGGCGACCGCAGGATGTCTCTGGAGCAGAGGGAGAAGGAGAGGAGAGGAGGGAGAAGGGTGGTGGGGCCCACAAGGCAAAATCATCTTTTCACAGGGTACTTAACGGTTCATGGATGGAAAATCCAATATAATGTCATATAAGGAATAAAAGTTGAACTTGGTGTAACGAAATTTTTTTGAGGACCAACAAAGAAACAGATCATTATTTTTCCGGTGTCAAATAAGGAATTTTCTCTTATTATTCGGGTCAGTTCATGATCCGTACTAAATTTGCTTCGTGAACGGGCATTAAAGATGTGCTAATTCGCGGATCTCGAGCTGTGACGTCTCCTACTACCGAGCCATGAGCAACGGCAGGCGGGCAGAGCAAATGCGGATGCAGAGTCGCAGTAGGTGCTGGCGTGCTGCATCGCTAGCACAAGGGATAGCACAACGGATAATTAGCAAGATGGCCCGCGCTATTAGCGTAGCGTGGGTAGCTAGCTTTTTTATACCAATATATGAATGCTTTATTTTAAAATAAATAGATTATTTAGTCGTGTCACGAGAACAGCCAATATATTATCATATATTTTATTGCTATATTTTGTGTTGTATCTTTTTTAACATGAATTAAAGAGGAAAAGGTAATACCTTAGATATAATTTTTTTTTGGTATTTCCTGAAACAACATAAAGATTTATACATTTTCACATGAATAAATTTTTTAGATTTTTTATTTGTGATGTACATTTTTTGTTTGTAAGTTTTTGCTACCATTACCAAAAGAACTCCTTTTATTTTAGTAGAATGTTCAATATATACTACAAAAGTAATCATTAGAATTTATTTTTTGAGTTTGACCTGTTTAATTGTTACTATATCCAAATCCCCTTTCCTTTTTTCTAATTTATTCTCCGATCATTGGTTGCTACAACCCCATGTACCTTTTCTCATTATAAACTCTACCTTGGGTCAAAAAATACATTATTGCAGCTACCAAGCTATATTCTTAGTCTTTGTACTCATCACCTCTCTTTCTTGCTTTTGCTCTAAGGAGCGTTGTGTGCTACGTTGTGATCACCAAAGACACGTCTTTGTGACTACTGTTCCCTTTCGACGGATATTTCGTGCAGCATGCTATGACGCACATGCCAAACTATTAATATGATTATTTTGAAATTGTCGCATTGTGGTTGGTGTTGCGACTCTCAAGTTGCTCCACTAGATCATCCACTATGCTAGTGGATCCAACTACTATTCCACAAATCGACAGCCTCTCTATCTCCTGCTACCATCCTATCACCCAATCGTAGGCAACAACTACAATGGACCGGTGAGTTTTGGGACGGGGGACATACATGTTGGTTGTATTTTTTTTTCTCATTAGCTACTTACGACCGTTAGCCTAGACCTACTCACCAGTGGCGGCTAAGGTTGGCAGCTAACAATAGTACACTATTGCATATATAGTTCATCCTCTCTTGCACTCTCGTAGCACATGAAAAAATTTAACCCATCACAGGGTGATTGTTGTGCTAGTCAAGGTGATCCTTCCTCGATGTGGACGCATTTCAATGGAGCTGACTGCAATGATGATGGTCATTGATTACTACTATAGATAGGGTTATCAAGAACAGTCATCAGTGCCTGTTTGATCCAAACAGGTGGTGATACGCTTTCACTGTCGGTTCGTGAGTAGCTAGGAGTAGTGGAGGTTGAAATCAGTGGTGAAAATGTACATCACTGGCAGTTCCACCCACGAACCTATGGTGAAAATTAGAATCTAATTTAACTGCCGGTTCGTGGTATAACTCGTCTTAAATCACAACCCTTATATATCTTATCCACATCCATCCTCTTCTCTCCACCAACCTCCCCCTCCTCCCTTCTATCTCCGCATGCGCACCTCTCCCCCCCTCCCCACCTACATCTCCCTCCCCACCTCTCTCTCACCCCATCCCTTCTCTCTCCACTCCATTTGCTACCTCTCTCCCCTCCGCTTGCCCCATACTAGCAGTGAGGAGCAGTGGTGGCGCATAAGGAGTGGGCAGTGATGGTAGGCATGGTTGGCGGCAGTGGCGGTGGTGGGCGCGGGCGTGGAATACAGTGATGACGACGGATGCACGTGTCGGGCTGCAATGGCAAGCACGGATGCAGGCCAAGAGGCGGGCATGGGTGCAGGATGCAGTGGTGATGATGGGGAGTTCGTCTCCCCCATGGTTTGTTGCCCCCTCCCCCCCCTCTCTCTCACTCCAAGTAGCGGGCTCTAGCAATGCCTTTTTTATTTTTTTAATAGGCTTCACCGCCGATTCATTGTCCGACGGTGATGGGAACACTGTAATCGTTGATCCAAATCCAATGGGAGGCAAACCAGTGGTGATGTTGGGTTTAGGGTTGGCGGTGAGATGCCGATCTAGAGTAGTGGATGTAAATACGAGAGGCTAGCGCGGTGGCCTCATCATCGTGCAACCATTCAGTGAAGCTAGTCAGATTTATTCCAAGTGTCTTCCTCCTACACGTCCCATTGGCTACATGGACGCCTTACTATCGCTGGTGCCGGCATGGCCCTCTTTCATGGTGATTTTGTCGTCATGATCCTTCATATATTTTTTCTCCTTCTAATCTATTGCCTACACTATGGCTTTGCAGTCTCGCACAAAGCAGCAATTTTGTGTCTGTTGGTGTTGCACAAAGCGGGTATGTGTTTGTGGTGCAAGCTGCTCCTACCTGCATCCGCATTTCCATTGTCGGGTGTCCAATTTACGCACTTTGCCGTTGACAGCGGATGATATGTATATTTCTGCTCTTGTATCTCACGATTGTTTTATCTAGTGGCCTTGAGATGCCAACTGAAGTCCATTGGAATGCTAAGTTTAGTCTTGTTGCAAAACTACACGGACTTCAATTGGATGAGTTTTGGCCATATCACAAAAGTTACATACTTTAATTGAGAAAAGACCAATTTCCAAACAGTTTTTTTCATCCCATACTATATATATCTTATCAACATGAAGTTTACGGAAGATTCAAACATGTTTTATTTCCATCCCATATGATATTTTCTTAGAACATTTCCTTATTTTAATTCCAAAATTACATAATTATTAATCGTATTGATATACACTCTTTGATCGAATTAGTACACACCATTAGATCATAATAAATTTTCCTAAACATCCCTTCTCTCTCTCAATAGTCAATAGTATTCTCAACTCAATGCGTCATTCATGGCCGTTGTTCAGTTTTATCTGTCAGCCCCACGCACCACCAGCACTGCGCTTTACTTTTGTGTGGTAGCTCTGTCCCATTTGCACCCTCGTCTTGTCTCTATGCAAAAAAGATCCTCCCGGCTTTTGTCTAGCTATCGTGGTTGTCTCTGATTTTCTATGTCACCACCAAGTGCACCATCTAGGTTACTGGTCCAAATTTAGAGTCTTTATAGTTAATAATCACCAAAAAATTAGATCTATCACTCTGTGGATCAAACTCATGTACACTCAAAATTGTGCCCATGCTATCGTGTTGTTATTCCCTCGCGCCAGCCTTACACTAACAATAGTTCTTTGTCACCGCCATCGCTTTCGATTATCCATATACTCATCATAAATTCACAATGAACACAAAACACATATAAACTGTTTCTGATGGAATAATGGGCTTGGTCCATTGTAATTTCAGAAATTCCAAATAAATCTCAAAGGTCCATGTGGGCATGAGCAAGTGGTTAGAGTGGTGCAAACATTTAGTCCCACATTGCTAGTGGAGGAGAAGGATGACCAACATAAATATGGAGGTTATCTCCACTCCTCCAAGCTATGTGTGTGATGAGAGAAGGAAAGCTCCACACGCGCGCACTCGCTCGCCACACCATGCCTCGCTGGGCGACGGGCGTAGGCGTGCGACACCTACGTGAATGGTCCACCGAAATCCGACCTCCAGCCTTGCGAGGCGTGATTTCCTTTTGTTGTTTTATTTTTTTTGGTTACTTGACCTTTAAGTCAACGAGATATATGGAAGCCTAATTGGATCAGTTTAGATTACGATCGCGACATGAGATCGTGGGCTCTCCTATATATACGACCTATCGGCCTCTACCAAAAACACATCTAATCAAGCTAGGGTTTTTGTCTCTTCTCACTGCTGCGCCGCCACCGTAGTCTACTCCATCCTAAGCACCGGTGCACCTAATCGGATCGGTTTAGATCACGATTGCGACATGAGATCGTGGGTTTTCCTATATATACGACCTATCGGCCTATACCGAAAACACATCTAATCGAGCTAGGGTTTTTGCCTCTTGTCGCTGCTGTGCCGCTTGATTTGATCTGTTATTTCAATATGTTTTCTGAGATAATAAAGTTGTGCTTCCTGTTGCCTAGTATGTTAGAGATTTGCATGCTAGGTTTTATTCTTGTTATGATAAATCTAGTTCGGAAATTAGTCATGCAGTTGTCTAATTTTTCAACAATCCAAAAACCTTATTTTAGGCAATCTGTTGATTTTGGTATGGCTGGTTTTGCTGAGTCACTGAGGCCAGAAAAATTTAACGGTGTGAACTTTAAGAGGTGAAAATCAAAGATTTGTATCTGGTTTAATGCTATGAACATCTGGGATACGAGGCTTAGCAAACCAGAAGGCGAACTTACTGCTAAAGCGCAGAAAAAGTTCGATGATGCCAATAACCTTTTCGTGGGATGTATCATTAGCAATATATCTAACCGTCTGGTCGATGTCTACATAGACATGACCGATGCGAAGGTGTTGTGGGATGCTCTGGTTGCAAGGTATGATGCAGCAGATGCAAACAATGAACTATACCTCATGGAGAGTTTCCAAGACTACAGGATGGTGAACAACTGTTATGTGATAGAGCAGGCTCATGAGGTGCAGTGCATTGTGAAGGATCTTGAGCTCCTTAAGTGTCAATTACTCGACAAGTTTGTGGCTGGTTGCATAATTGCAAAGTTACCTTCCTCATGGAGGAATTTCGTCACTACTCTGAACATAGGAGACAGGAGATATCAGTTGAAAATTTGGTAGCGTCTCTTGATGTTGAGGAGAAAGCTCGAAAGAAGGACACTATTGAGAAAGGAGACCAAGGTCAGTCTAATGCCAACATGGTCCAGAAATTTCCACGTGGCAAGAACAAAGGGAAGAACAAAGTCGTCAAGACTACTACCTTCAAAAAGAAGGAAAATAAGGCTGAGATGAACTGCTACACTTGTGGTGAGCTTGGACACTTCTCTAAGGATTGTCCAGAGCGTGCAGACCGCAAGGGCAGAAGGGCCAATGGGTCCAAAGATATCAACATGGTGATCATAGGCAACACTGGAGATGGGTATGGTAATCTCCCTATTATTCTTTTAGTTTTTCATTCCACTAGTTGGTGGCTTGATACGGGTGCAAATGTTCATGTGTGTGCTGACATCTCCATATTTTCTTCTTACCAGGTCACCCAGGGTTCCTCCGTGCTGATGGGGAATGGATCACATGCTGATGTTCATGGTGTTGGTACAGTAGATCTGAAGTTTACTTCGGGAAAGATCGTGCAGCTGAGGGACGTGCAACATGTCCCTACTATCAAAAGAAATCTTGTGAGCAACTCGATCCTGTGCAAGGATGGGTTTTAGGTAGTGTTAGAGTCCAATAAATTAATCGTGTCAAAACATGGATAATTTATTGGTAAAGGCTATGAGTGCGGAGGCTTATTTCGCTTTTCCCTTGCAGATTTTTGTAATAAGTCAGTGAACCATATTTGTGGCAATGTTAGTGAGGATGCGAGTACTTGGCATTCACGTTTGTGTCATATAAATTTTGGTATGTCTCGGCTTTCCAGCATGTGTTTAATTCTGAACATCACCATTGCCAAAGTTTCCAAGTGTCATAGTTCTGTCCAATCGAAGCAACCTCGAAAGTCTCACAAGGTGGCTGAGGAGAGACACTTGGCATCTCTAGAAATCATAAATTTTGATCTGTGCAAGATGAATGGTGTGTTGCCAAAAGGTGGAAAGAGATACTTCATGACTTTGATTGATGATGCGACTAGATTTTGCTATGTTTACTTGTTGCAAACTAAGGATGAAGCATTAGACTACTTTAAAATTTATAAGGCTGAGGTTGAGAATCAACTTGAGAGAAAGATCAAGCGTCTAAGGTCTGATCGTGGTGGCGAGTACTTTCCAAAAATCTTTGATGAATTCTGTGAGGAACATGGTAGTATTCATGAGAGGACGCCTCCCTATTCGCCCGAGTCCAACGGGATTGCTAAGAGGAAAAACCGTACACTGACTGAATTAGTTAATTCCATGTTAGATACTGTTGGTTTATCTATGGCATGGTGGGAGGAGGCTCTATTGACTTCATGTCATATCCTAAATAGAGTTCCGAACAAGAATAAAGATCAAACTCCATATGAGATGTGGATCGGGAGAAAACCATCACTTTCTTATTTGCGTACTTGGGGGTGTTTGGCGAAAGTCAATGTACCCATTCCGAAGAAGCGCAACTCTAGATTTTCTGCTAAAATAACTCCTGAACCTACCGCACCTGTTGAGTCTTCTAAACAACCTGATGAGCATGAGGACGTCCTAGAGAAGGATGACGGTGAAGCTCCTAGAAGAAGCAAGAGACAGAGGGTTGCAAAATTCTTTGGTGATGATTTCACTGTGTACCTTGTAAACAATACTCCCACATCCATCACTGAGATGCAGACGATTGGAAAGAAGCTGTCCAAAGTGAGATGGATTCGATTCTTTCTAATGGGACATGGGAGCTCACTGAACGACCCTATGGTTGCAAATTAGTGGGTTGTAAATGGGTGTTCAAGAAGAAGCTTAGTCCTGATGGTACTATTGATAAGTACAAGACTAGGCTTGTTGTCAAAGGTTACACACAAAAGAAAGGTGAAGACATTTTTGATACCTATTCACCTGTCGCTAGACTAACCTCTATTCGAGCATTACTTTCTCTGGTTGCCTCGTATAGTCTTATCATACACAGATGAATGTAAAGATAGCTTTCCTAAATGGAGAGT
This sequence comes from Setaria italica, assembly GCF_000263155.2. Lineage (NCBI taxonomy): Eukaryota > Viridiplantae > Streptophyta > Magnoliopsida > Poales > Poaceae > Setaria > Setaria italica. The sequence continues at coordinate 3,898,757 of NC_028453.1, read as the reverse complement.
TGGATGAGGAGATTTATATAGATCAGCCTGATGGGTTTGCGGTGAAGGGTCAAGAAAGCAAGGTGTGTAAGTTGTTGAAGTCGTTGTATGGACTAAAACAAGCACCTAAGCAATGATATGATAAGTTTGACAGAACTTTAACTTGTAGGCTTTATCATTAACAAGGCTGATAGATGTGTGTACTATTGCCATGGTGGGGGTGAAGGAGTTATATTGTGCTTGTATGTGGATGACATACTAATTTTTAGCACAAACATTGATGTGATCAATGAGGTCAAGTCTTTTCTATCACAGAACTTTGATATGAAAGATCTAGGAGAAGCTGATGTTATTCTGAACATCAAGCTGATTAAGAATGAGAATGGGATTACTCTTTTGCAATCCCATTATGTGGAGAAGGTCTTGGAACCGTTTTGGTTATATGGACAGCAAGCCTTCTCCAACACCTTATGATACCAACGTGATACTCAGAAAGAATAAGAAACTAGTAAAGACCGAGATACTCTTAGATTATCGGTTCACTCATGTACTTAGCTAGCACAACGAGACCCGACATAGCTTTTGTTATGAACAAATTGAGCAGGCTCATATCAAACTCGGGTTCTGATCATTGGCATGAACTTGAAAAGGTTATACGCTACTTGGTGGGTACTATGAGTTATGGGATTCAATATTCCGGGCACCTCGCTGTGCTTGAGGGATATAGTGATTCGAACTGTATTTCAGATGCTGATGAGCTATATGCCACGAGTGGGTATGTGTTTATCCTTGGAGGTGGTGCAATATCATGGAGGTCTTGCAAACAGATCATTCTGACGAGGTCAACCATGAAAGCAAAGCTTACTGCTTTGGAAATAGCCACTGTTGAGGTAGAGTGGCTGCGTGAACTCTTGATGGACTTGCCTGTGGTTGATAAACCAGTGCCGGCAATCCTTATGAACTGTGACAATCAAACGGTGATAGTCAAAGTGAAAAATACTAAGGATAATGCGAAGTCATCAAGACATGTCAAGAGACGACTGAAGTCTGTTAGGAAGTTGAGAAACTCCGGAGTAATAAGTGTGACTTATATTCAAACAGACAAAAACCTGACAGATCCCTTTACAAAAGGGCTATCACGGAATGTGATAGAATGTGCATCGAGGGAGATGGGAATTAGACCCGTGTGAGTTGCCATAGTGGTAACCCAACCTATGTGATCGGAGATCCCATGAATTAGGATTTGGGAAAAACAAGCTGTCAGTTGACTAAGGAGAGTAATTACTAAACCCTCTCTATATGAAGACGCAGTACCCTCAAATGCTATAAGGCAGGTTAGTAATATGCTTTAGTGTGTTTCTATTGGCTTGATTAAGTGAAGATGCTGTCCTAAAAAGTACTCTTGAAAGAACACACCTGATATCAGGTTGTATTTGCATGGAAGGGTGCCTTTTTTATTTTTTTGTGTTTTCCTTTTGTTCAGAATCAAAAAATGCTTCCTAATACTAATTGTTTACGTCTCTTCTAAACAACAAACTAATTGTATTTGTTTGGATGGTGTCTTTTCTTGTTTCCTTTTGTGCCATTTTTTTTTTGTGTTTTCCTTTCGTTCAGGAATAAAAGATGCTTCCTAATACTATGTTTACGTCTCTTCTAAACAACAAACTAAAATGTAATCAAACAATCATTTAAATATCGATCGACCCCTTGCTATTTTTTAGCTTGTTCTTCACAAAATTCAAAGCCGAAAACTTTTTCCACCCTTAAAATTTGTATTTTGAACAGATAGCAAACAAAGCAAAATACCCTCACCATGGGCTCTGCCTCCTCCGCGTTTGTGCTTGCCGGGGCTGGCCATGCTTCCGGCCCTTCCGCACCTGCCATGGCCGTTGCTATCACGCTGTGACTTGTTCTGCCCCTGCTATGATCGGCTGTGCAGAAGGCATGGCGCATGCACCCCATGTCAGATCAGTCCTCTTCTCTTGCGCTCCTCTTTCACATAGCAGGCGCCGATGGATGTGGACGGGCAGACGGCCAGGGCCAAGGAAGGCGGCCAACCCTAGTGCTAGCTGCAGCCAACCAGAAAACGGAGCGGGGATCATAGAGGGGAAGATTCATGTCGGGAGGCAGCAGGCCGAGCAAACAGCAGACCCACAGTCCTGTTTTTCATGTTTCGGCTAGGATAGATACGTTTTGACCCACTTTTACATATACTGGATATACCTATATGTACTAGATGATTTTTTTCTCTCAAAATTATTGCGTTCGCCCCTTGTAGGCGGCGTTGCTGTCGAGAAATTTGTATTTTTGACACCCCAAACACATGGCTTCGCATATTTGACACTCCAAAAATTGCCTTCACAAAATTGACACGTTTAGATCACGGCAAGCGGCGAGCGGGCAGAATGCAGAGAAGTAGCTGCTGGTAACGACAACCGGGCAGTCCGACGGATGCTATCGGCGGCGAGCGCAGATGGCGGAGAGCGTCTTGCCTCGGAGCACCGAATGGGATTGATGGCGGGCTGCTGAATGGGATCGATGGCGGAGCGCGTCTTGCCTCGCCACTGATTCAATTGCCCAACCGAGCCAATCATGTAGGACCACATATCCAAAGTGCAATTTGGTCTATCAAATGGAACAGAAAAGTAAATTGGATAAATAATACAAAATGTTAAGAAAATCAAGATGTTCACGATAAAAGTGCCAATTTTGCGAAAGCAATCTTTGAAGTGTCAAATATGCTAAGCCACGTGTTTGTGGTGTCAAAAATACAAATTTCTCGTTGCTGGCCTGCTGCCATCGTTGCCAACTGTCGCGTCGCCGACGCTCCTCCCACCCCCACGTGAGGAGCGGACCATAGCGACGAAAGAACCCACGAGGAAGACGAAGAGCAACAACCAAGCAAGGACTCTGCGACCCATGGCGGCTGCTAGTGCTACAATACTAAACCTAGATGGGCATACAATACGTTTTTTTCTACCTTTCTTTTGGCTGTGTACCCTGGTAATGCAGAAGTTGGAAAAGTGGTTCAAAAAATTTGTATCAACTCGACGTAAAAACCTTAGATTTAATTAATAAAATTTTCCTTATCGGAAAAAAGATGGGCAAACAGTAGTTGAGGAGTATTCCTACCGAGAGAGGTGGCTAGTAGCTGGCTGAACCCCGAAGCGCTTACGGAAAACTACGTGGCGTCCGTCGGCCGTTGACAACGCAAGGCGACGGACAGGTGCACGTTTGAGTAAGCTCCATGCAACCAATTGATGATGATCGTTGACCTTGCCGCATGATAATCCCACACGCAAAGGATAATCTACTAGGGCAGTTCGTGATCTAGCCTAAATTTGTTTCGGTCGACGGGTTCAAAAGATGTACAGTATTATCTGTTCGCGGATCTCGAGCTGTGCGTAGACCTGGGATTGGATTAGGTATAATCCATATCGAATTGGATTTTAGTAGTTGGACTTCACTGGACTTGGACCTAGTTGGATCGTGGACATCCATATGCTTTTGATACAATAGCGTTGGATTCCATTGGATTCAAAAGAACAGGATCATCCAATTCGTGTTGGACTTGAGATAGGGATCTCTCGCGCCTCGGGGCTCCGCCTCCGCCGCCGCGCCTCCTCCCCGGCCTCCGCGCGTCTCAATTCTTTAGCCCTAATGACCAGCCTCTTGATAATTGTAAGTACCCATGGCCTGCTTTCTGAACTGCAGACTAGTTTTGGGAATAGTAGCACAGCAATTTCAGTGGTAGTTAGTACCTCTGGCTGATGTACTGTAGGACTTAATTTAGTTCATCTCCAACAGGACATGCCTCAACTGCTCATCTCACTGATTTAATTCTATGATTGTTTAAACAATTCACTATCACTTGAACTTGTGGAACAGTAAGCTCTAAAAAGATGAGCACTAGTCTTCTCAGATTCTCCTACAGGCACTCTAATGATGTTTCGATCTTCAAACAATCAATTTATAGTTTATTTCCCCTAATTTTTTTGTGAGACATGGATATGATGGCATGATGCAGTTAAGCTATTTGTTCTCAAACTAGCTGCAATCTTTATTCATCCTGTAGCTTGTGAATTTCATACTGGTTGTCAGAATTCAGTTTCTTCAGTTTTATAAGGCCTCTGTCTTATGTTCCGTTCTCTCCATCTAATGGCCACTTAATTCCTGCAGCAAAGAACTTGTCCTTGCCGGTGTCAAGTCCGCAACCTTTGCATGATGATGGCAGGGCCGTACCGGAGATTTTCAGGCCCTGAAGCAAAACAAGAAATGGGGCCCTATATACACTATAGTAGTGAAATACAAATAATCGAGATATATTTGGATTCCAGTATATGAGTAATAAGTACATGCTTTTTTGCATACAAAGAACTGCAATATGAAATTAGGTACTCATGTTATAGGATTAAAGGGCGAATATTACATACCAATATCTTCTTAACATCTAGTTAAATTCTTAACCTCGAGTTAAAGTCCAATAGTTGGGGCTCCTAATTTTTTGGAGCCCGGCTCGATCGCTCCAGTTATGCTGCCTAATGTGCGGGCCTAGATGATGGCACGGCAAAACTTGTGTTATAATCTCAACCGCAACTGCTGATTTGAGCAAGGAGCAGCTTTCTAACTTTCAGGTACATGAGCGTGTCATGATCTGTGGACACACAGTAGTCAATTCTTTTTTCTAGAAAACAGAACACTTTAAGTAATATCATTCTCTCTATAACTCAGTCATACAAAACGATCAGTGCTTAAATGATACTCCCTCCGTTTCAAATTATAAGTCATTTTAGCTTTTCTAAATTCATAGATATTACTATGCATCTAGATATATTGTATGTCTAGATGAATCTAAAAGAATCAAAACGATCTGCAATTTGGAACGAAGGGAGTAGAACTCTCTACATTGTTTTGTGAACAGATCGTCTGAGATGATGTCTAATAGCGAGAGTGTGGCGCTACTTGCTGAAAGTGCTGGTGAAGTTGCACAGCATTCCAATCGCAGCAGGAAAAGATCTGTAGTGTGGCAGTATTATGAAGAAGGGAACGTATCTAGTGCAAACCATCTACCTCGTGCAATCTTGAAAACTATGAATCAAGGCCACAAGATGCTAATCCAATGGATAGGTTTAGTGATGCAGCACCTTTTCCATGATATGCAAAAGTGGTCGGCGGGTGAAGGGCTTAACTGCAAATTAATCCTACCACTAGCCCTATCTAGCCCTATCCATTGGATTAGCATCTTATGATCTTAATTCATAGTTTTCAAGATTGCACGGGGTAGATGGTTTGCACGAGATACATTCCCTTTGAAGAATTCCCAAATGAAGGAAAAGCAAAATGCAAGCATTGCGGGTCAAAGTTGCCTTATCACAAAGGTATTGGAATATCTCACTTGCAGAACCATGTTAGGACATCTTGCAAAGAACTTCCCCCTGATATTGATCGTAGTTCAATCTTTCCAAAGAGTGTGCCCTGTGAAGAATTCGATGTGCTGAGATGGTGGAAAAGAAACCAATATCAATATCCTGTACTAGCAAAGATGGCTCGTGACTTTTTGGCCATTCCATTGTCAACTGTAGCCTCTGAATCAACGTTCAGTACAGCTGGCATGGTAATTGACAAATATCGCAACTCTCTAAGTTCTGAAACGGTGGAAGCCCTGATATGTGCAAAAGATTGGCTTAAAGCGTACCTCTCAGATGATGACGACGACGATGGTAACATATTTTCTTGTGCTTGTCAGCTATTCTGCTCTATTCTAGTCTGAACCCTTCCAGTTGCATGCAATGTTACTCCTCCTAGATTAGCTTGTAGATTTTTTTGTCATTCCAACTGTTAATCTAAATGTATTTTAACTTGGTGCAGGTATTGTGACCGATCAAGTGAGGAATTAGTGCTCTCCAAGATTTTGCAAATTTTCGGATTCAAGCTCTCAAGGTTGTGGCTTTGCATTATCATCCTCAGGAGGCTCCAGCGGATGACACAGGAAAGGTACTTCTTCAGTGAAGTGAATCTGACAAGAATGGGTGCTTAAAAGTTTGCTTTTGCGATGGAGAATGCAGAATCTGAAACTCTCAAGATGGTGGCTGGTGTGTAGTCAGTGACAGTAGTATGCATTTTGATGCCTGAACCTCTTTGTGTTGCAATCTGTCAATTTCATGTCTGCAAGTCTAGCTTAGAAACTCTGAATGTATGGTGGGATCTAATTCACAGACCTTGTAATTTCGTTGCTTGTGAAGTATCTTTTCAACGAAGAACACCTGTTTATATCAGAATTATCTTTTAATGTTTTAGGAATACACGAGTACATGAACAACTGCTTGTTTGGGCCGGGGCATACAGCAGAACCAAGCTAGCCGGCCCATCAGCATGCTTTGGCAGGCGCCTGCTGTGTATAGGAGCGTGTATAGGACGGGCGGGCGTGTATAGGAAGGTGGACTGCGAGAGCACGGCACGATTCGTTGGATTGGTTGGATGCATGTGGACTTCAGCGGTGTTGGATTGGATAGGATTGGACAGGATAGGAGCGTTTATTATATTGGACTTCAGTGGATAATCATTGATTGGATTATGGATGTCAATCCAATCCCAGGTCTAGCTGTGCGTGCTGCCCCCCTCCTAGTCTCCTACCGTACCGGCCACTTGCAACCGCAGGCGCGACAGTTCGATTTTTCGTCACCCGCAATGGTCATAGCTCTTTATCACTCGTCCACGTCACCTATATACACTATTTGCAGACAATCCACGGATACGGATAATAACTCGTCCACGTCACCTATATACACTATTTGCAGACAATCCACAGATATGGATGACTATAACCTTTATTTCTAAATTGTAAAGGACTGACTATAACATTTATTTTTAAATTGTGTGGGTCCTACATGTCAGGACTTTGTCCCTCCCACCCCTTCTTCCCCATCTCACCCAAGCGGGCGCATCTCCGGCAGGCCACGTCCTGAGCCGGCGGACTGATCCTCCTCGCCTACGCTGCCACACTCCTCGCCTCCTCCCGCACCTAGCTGTCGCGCCGCTCCGACCTCCGTCCCCTGTCCCCACTCTGGCCTCTGCCCCCTATCCCCCACCTGTACGCGCACCGCACTACGCCGGAGGATAGGCCCGGAGCCACACCTCCACCGCCCGGCAGCCAAGCGTGACCCCGGACCCCTCCCTTCCCATGTCAGGTGCCGCGCACCTCCCTCTCCTAGTCCGCGCTCAATCGTGTGCCGTGCCGCGCACCTCTCTCCCTCCCCATGCGGGGCGCCGGCGGTCGGGCCCAACCTGTTAGAAACCGCGGTATATTACTTGCTAGCACACAAAAATATAACTGCATAAAAAGGATCACTTGCGAGTAGATGATTATAGGTTATATCTTCGCTCGTCGCGCGTAGTAGCAGAAGTTTTGATGAAGCGCGAGTAGTCGATCCGATCAACGTCGAGGAAGTAGTCGTACGATCTGACGAAGTGCGCAACCGAGCGACACCTCTACAACAGTCCACACGTACGGGATGGAATGACGAACCGAAGCGTACTAGCACTCTACGGCACATACTCGGAGATCCCCGTGATCAACCTTTTATCCGAGAGGGAGGACTGCAGCAGCGCACCAGACAGGTGCGTGCGACGGTGGCGCACCAGGAGGTGTGCGATAGGAACCTGGTGGCAGCTGGAGTCTGGCGGCAGAAACCTAGCCCCTGGTTCCGTGCAGCAGGAGACCTGGCGGCAAGAACCTGGCCCCTGGTTCTGTGCGGTAGGAGTAAGGGAATTAGCCTTAGGGTTATCTCATTTGTGGCCAGTGATTGCTTAATGGGCCAGCACATCCAAATGGACCAAGCCCTCTTGGGCATCTTCAACCCAACCTTCCTCCTCGCGCCGTCCCAACGGAGACTGCTCGCAGCGTCGGTGATGCTCTAGCGGCCTCGCTTCGTGCCCCGACCGCCTTGCACCGGTGGCGGCCACGCGCCACGCCCAGCTTCCTCGCCACCTATTCTCTCACGTGGGGAAACTGCGTGGGTTGGGGTGTGGGACCCACCCGATGTCGAACTACGTGCTAGAAACTCTCGCTACGCGGCTATTTCTCTCTCCTCTTATTTGTTTATTCGCAAAAGCTGACGTGAATCTCTTGTAGAGAACTCAACCCATTGCGGGTGCCCTTACTGTTACCGTCCCTGTACATTAGGACAAGCTTTGCACCTGTATGTCGTGGCACACTTCCGCCAACGTTGAAGGTAATATGGGAAGTGGGAAGCCGCCAACGTAAGATTAACACCGGACTGGTTTGGTTGGCTCAGGATGGGTTAACTAGATCAGGCTTGTATTCCTTCCTACATATTAAAGCTGGCGCCCTCGGCGGCCAGCTAGACTTGCCACGTCGACCGAAATTGTTTCGGCAGTTGGATAGCCATCTAATGGCGGATGATTTAGCAGTGTCCAAAACATTTTGCGTTAAGCTCCTCACATTATTAAGAAATTAACATGTGCTTCAAATTATATTACTAGGCATTTTGTGTTAAGGTCCTCACATTAATTACTATAGAATGACCATCCAATGGCTAGTAGGTTAGCAGTATCGAAGACATTTTGCGTTAATGTCATCGCATTATCAAGAAATCATCCCGCACTTCCCAATATATTATTAGGCATTTTGTGTTAAGGACCTTGCATTACCAATAAATCATCTCGCGCTTCCAAATATATTACTAGACATTTTACGCTAAGGTCCTCCTATTATGAAGAAATCAACCGATGCTTCCAAACATATTACTACAGAATGGCCATCCAATGTCTAGCGCTCAAGGCATTTTGCATTAAGGTCCTCGCACTATTAAGAAATCATCACGCGCTTCAAAGTATATTATTAGGCACTTTGTGTTAAGGACCTCACATTAATTACTATAGAATGCCCATCCAATGGCTAGTAGATTAGCAGTGCCCAAGATATTTTGCGTTAAGGTTATCGCATTATCATGAAATCATCCCGTGCTTACAAATATCTTATTAGGCATTTTTTGTTAAAGTCCTCACATTACTAATATATCATCTCACGCTTCCAAATATATTACTAAACATTTTGCGTTAAGGTCCATGCATTGTGAAGAAATCATCCCACACTTCCAAATATATTACTATAGAATGGCCATCCAATGGCTTGTAGTTTAGCAGTGCTCAAGTCATTTTCATTAAGGTCCTCGGACTATTAAGAAATCATCATGTGCTTCAAAGTATATTACGTACTAGGCATTTTGCGTTAAGGTCCTCACATTAATTACTACAGAATGGCAATCCAATGACTTGTAACTTAGCAATACTCAAGGTATTTTGCGTTAAGGTCCTCACATTATCAAGAAATCATCCCACGCTTCAAAATATATTACTAGATATTTTGCGTGAAGGTCCTCACATTATCAAGCAATCATGTTGCACTTCCAAATATATTACTATATACGAAACTAACGGCCAGCTAAGTTGGCCACGTCAGTCGATATTCTTTTGGCCATCGAATGGCCATCCATTGGTTAATGGCATAGAAATGCCCAAGGCACATCCTCACATTTTCAACAAATCGTCAGGCGCTTCAAAATATATATACTACACTTCCAAATATAGGTGTCAACTTCTTATTCGCCTAGAACTCTTTCGACCCCAACCGCTTCTTCTCCACAGTGGAGAAAAAAATCTCACCCTTCCTCTCTTATCCTCCCCTCTGCTTCGACTGACACTGTACCCTTCCTCTCTTATCCTCCCCTCTGCTTCGACTGACACTGTACCCTTCCTCTCTTATCCTCTCCTTTACTCCGATTGACACCACTTTTCTCACCGATGGCGCGCTGCTCAAGGGTGGGTACAAGGGGTCTAACTGGGCCACGCAGGTATATGGCAGTGGTGGTGCATGAGAGGTGCAACGGTGGGCACACAACGACGACGCGCCCCTCCAGGCCTTGCGTTCTGCCGTGCGTGACCTCCTGCGCTCGCGCGACATAATGCGTTCACGAGGTAAAATTTAGTCCTTGATATTAGAACTGTTGCTTCTAGCACATATATTTTCTTTTCTTTGTTGAGGATCTCACTGCTGTTCTGGCTTCTCAAGCAGTGGGATTCGGATTGAGCGGACGTCATGTTGCCGTGCAGAATGGAACCATGCATAAAAACTGTTGTTTCGTGGATTCTAGAGGTGCAAATAGCTTCTTCTCTAGGCTGCATCATAACTAGCAATAAATAATTGACTCTGATATATTGTCGTATATCAGGATAGACTAAGGGGGTGTTTGGATCTTTAGTCCCGACTAAAATTTATGTCACATCGAATATTCGGAGGCTAATCAGGAGGACTAAACATGAGCTAATTATAAAACTAATTACATAGATGTAGGCTAATTCACGAGACGAATCTATTAAGCCTAATTAATCCATCATTAGCACATGTTTACTGTAGCATCACGTTGTCAAATCATGGACTAATTAGGTTTAATAGATTCGTCTCGCAAATTAGTCTCCATCTGTGCAATTGGTTTTGTAACTGGCCTATGTTTAATACTCCTAATTAGTATCTAAACATTCGATGTGACAGGAATTTTAGTAGGAGCTAAAGAAACAAACACCCCCTAACTAAAAAAACTTAGCACTTCTATGCAGGCAGAACTTCTTGTACTATTAACGTTTTGCCATTTTTCATAAGTTTATCACCATACTAAGAGCACTATGCAGCATCTGAATTTTTTCATGACAATAATTTAATTCAGTATTTTAGTTGTTATCCCTTGAACTGCTTTCCAATTTTAGGAGTCCTTATTAGGCCCCAATATTCCATTGGAATTTTCAACTTATGCATCAATGATTTTGCGAGAGCTTATATAGAAGTTAAAGCTGCAAAGTTGGCATGTGTCTAGCCAAATGAAGCATTATATCTCGAAGTTTCGCTCCATACCGTCATCTACTTACTACGTAAAATTTTGGTTTATGTGCTTAGTAAAGGATTAAAACTGATGACTCTTGTGAATTTTTATTGTTCAAACGAAGCTTCCAATTTCTGCATGGTAAAGGGATAATACTCTTAAGATGTAGCTTAACCAAATATGTATTTTTCATTTCAAATATTTTTTATGTTCCAATAGTGGCTTATGCTCCTCCATAAAGTCGCTACCCTCTGTGCACGCATGGGCGCGCGCAAATCACTAGTAATAAGTTTAGGCCCAGTTATTCGAGCCTAAGGGGTAGCTTGCAAAAACAATAATTCACGAGATACCATGCCAACAGTATACGATGGCACATGAAGCATATACTTAGATACATAAATAATAGTTTAGGCCCATTTATTCGAGGCCAAGGGGCTGTTGTTGTTTGGCACTCACCGCGTGGAGAAGAAGTTGAACTATCTTTGTACCGTAAACTTGACCGAGCGTGTTGACACGCCAGCGACGGCAAGAACGGCGATCGCCATGGCTTGAGATACATAGTTGCATCAAATACTCCCTCCGTCCCAAAATACTATTTATTTTGGTTTTTTATATACATAATTTGCTATGTATGTAGACATAAGTATATATCTAGGTGCATATTAAAAATTATGTACGTGAAAAAGCTAAAACGAATAGTAATTTGGGACAGATGGAGTACTACCTAAGATCCTAGTGCTACTAATCCTCCCCTGGTAGTTCTGTAACTACTGGTATCACACAGGCATGACCCTAGCAGTGCCTCACGAGTCACGACCACCAAACTCGACTCCATATGAAGATCGATGAGTAGTTTGACTGCATCCTCTCCATGCTCAGAAAGAGAAACAAGGGGGATTGTTGAACTGAAGATGGCAATGAAGGAAATGGCTGACAAATAAGGAATTCGATGCTTGGAAGCCAGAAGTCGAAAAGTGTGTCTCCAATCTGCAGCACGCGGTCTCATATCTCAGCAACCGCATTAAGCTACTCGTCATCGACGGCAAGACGTTCAGCTCCCTCATCGACCAGCCTGAACTAGTTCCTCGGGGATCTCAAGCAGGCACTCCAAATGCATGTCGCTGATGTAGCTTTTTTCGAGAAGGGGACGCCAGAGTCTAGTGACCACCACGTCGATAATCACAACCGGAGGTTTGGATTTGGGGTGGTTTATGCCATCCCGACTCCACCTCCAGTGCTAGGGGTGAGCCTGGAGGGGGCCTATGCCCCCCTTGCACTCTACTATTGCACACAAATTTTCATCATAACTCAAATCAAAAAAAAGTGTAGCACCTAATAATCTAGAGTAAATTGCACCCACCATAAAATATTTAGGTCCAACAACTTATAAAATGCCCAATTTAGTACAATAACTCGATAGGTGGGTGTAGATTGGTCCAACAACTTGTAAAATTCCCAAGCTAGTGCAATAATTTGGTAAATTGGTGCACCGAATATTAAGCAAAGTAGATGGATATGTAATTTTTCTATTATTCAATATTCTTAATTTTTGTTAATGAAAAATTGTTGATCATGACCAGACTATTGCTTTTCAAGTTATTTGTTGATTAGTTAAAATTGAATTAAAATTTAAAATTACACTACAAGGACATTAGGTTTTCTTCTTCTTCTCATGTATTCAACGAACAAGTGAAGCATGTTTATTTCTGTTATTTTAGATCATTTTCCCTTTCTAAACAAGTACACGAGGCTTTATAAAACATTTATGCCAAACTCCTAAAATGTATTGTTAGTTTATGTTAACATATTATTTTTTAGTTGAACAATGCATATAATCAAATATGTAAAAGAACAATGAGGGTAAACTTATCAATAGTAAATATAAAATTAAGTAGTCCTAATCAAAAATAAATCACCGTCCAAAAATATAATTAATATGATGATATAAGATTAATTTCCTAAATACTGAAGATTCTAGTCTTGCCAAATATATTGCCATTGCGACGCGAATATCAATGGTCAAATAATGCTTAATAATTTATCCCGACACGAATATATCCTGACCTGACATTAGCACATATTGCTCATTATGCTCTGTGAGTTTCTCAATAATCTCTTCACTCAATAATCTATTTACTACACTTTGCCCCTCCATATTAAATTCTGGCTTTGCTCCTGCCGATGCTCCTGCCGGCCATCATATAGGTAAACAGTGACGTGTACAAGGAGAGTAAGTGTGCCCAAACGGCAGTCTTCATCGTTGCGACAGATGCACGAACGTTTCAAAACTACACACTATTACGTGTATGTCCACGGAATTGAAGGACACGAACACCTAGGTCGATGCCGAAATCGAACCCTCCGCACCTGCGGTGGGGGCGGCGGCACAAGAACTGCCGCCACTGACCTCGTCTTCGTCCCCTGGGACAGGCGCCTGTTCCATACGCTCCTCCTGCTGAACCTGCCTCCGCCGCCGCCGGCGGCGGCGGCCAGGGTAACGCCGGGTGCGATCCATGCCTTCTTCCCACCTAGTCCTGAATCACGCATCACAGCATGTCGTTAGCTGCTCGCGATCGCATCGGAAATCCTGAACTGCAACTGATCGTGCGAGTCGATCATGCACAGTGCACGTACCGGGAGTGCGCGTGGAGCAGATTGTTGGGGCGGAAGCACATGAAGCCGGCCATGAGGAAGACGACGACGAGCACCCAAGCGAAGACCTTGCGGAACATGGCGGCAGCTTCTAGCCGGGGTTCAGGGAAGAATTAGTTGGGGATCGATCGGAGGTTGGGGATTATGCCGAGTCTCTCGTCAACTACTTGTGCTGTATACATACATGCGAGGGTGTCGAATTGGTGCCAGAGGCCCAGAGCCAATCTCGAGCAAAGCAGTCTGGTAGGTGCATGGCTGCAGTATTATACTGCACCTGCTTGCCGATCAGCTGCTGCTGCTGCTGCTGGTGCAATTTACTACTCGCCCGTGGCTACGGTCGTCCGTTGACAACGCACGCCACGCCATCAGGTAGGTGCATTGTGTTTGTGTATAAAGCTTTATGCTTCCAATTGATCGTAACCGTTGACTTTGCCTCTCGATGATCACAGATCACACAAGATTAAGCTAAGCCTGTTCGTGGTCGGGACTATTTTTTTTTCGGAACGTGGGTTTAAAAAGGATGTACATAGATGCCTTTTCTCTTTTTGCGTTAAACATGTCGAAAGTTCCCGTGTGCCTTCGTAATTGTAGCGTGATAGGTCCATTGGCAGCCCGCCGGGGGGTGGTTAAGCCTTATGGTTTTAAAAGTCCATTAGGCCCAAATTAAAATTCAATATCAACATTTTAGTATATTAGATTCAACATTTTTACAAAATCAGACTAACATTTAAAAACAATAAACTCAACATTTTTCGAATCATATATCAACATTTGGTAGAAAGCCATTGTGTTCAATATTTTTCATTATCTATTTCAACATATGGAAATAACAAATTTAATATTTTATAACATGAAGTTCAACATTTTGGAGATGCTATTTTTTCTTCTTCTTCCCCGAAGCCGGCAGCTATAGGGGCGGCGCGCGGGGCCAGCGGTGGCGGACGGGCGGCGCGCGTGGCCGGTGGCGGCGCCCGCGAGGCTGGCGTCGCACGCAACAGCAAGGGGCCGGCGGCGAGCAGCAGGGGCAGCGCCGGCAGGGCCGGGGGCGGTGCGGGCGTCGGGGTGCGCCCTTGCTTAGGGTCGAGAGCGGCGCGGACGTTGGGGCGGCGACGTGCGGGGGCCGGCGACAGCGTGGTCGGAGGCGGCGGCGTGTGCAAGAGCAGGGGTTAGGGTTGAAGTGGAAGAAGAATCCAAAGGATAAGAATTGTGCGCATGCATCTCAAACAGCGGAAGTCTTTAGTGAAAAAAAACTACGAGAAGATATATAGGATACGCGGCCTGGGCCGCAAGACTACGGTGGCCCATTGGCATATGCGCTTCATTCAACTATAGCTCAGGGCCCATTACGATCTTCCTTTAACGAGGCAAGGATAAACACGATTTTACCTTTCTTTGCCAGTAAAGAAAGGCTGCTTTTGTTTGACATGAATGACACCAGATCTTTCTAGTTTGTACCGATCGTCACTCGTCACAGGTTTCCATCACTAGCGTGGTAGTTTCTACCGATCGTCACATCGTGGTGGAATGCCTTTCGGTGCAGAGGTTTCCATCACCAGCGTGGCAGTGCTAAAGTTGTTTGCTACGGTGCCACAATCGAAAACGCTCCATTTACCAAATGTTACTATGATGTGGTTGGTTTAGCCTTCATATATAATTTGACAAGCCCTAAAAAAATTAACACAAAATGTAAAACTATTAAAAACAAAATTTAACTTCGAATTGGTAGGGGCCGCGCGAACGCGTACCCCCTCTACCACAAATTACGACGTCCACTCTCCTACTTGAGGAGATGGTAAACCAACGCATCCACTAAGTGCAATGTGGATCATTGATCTAGGCCATGGATCTTCTTGATCGCCCATAGACCCCGTCCAGGTAAGTATGTTGCCAAGGTAGCCTAACCCCTGATTATATGCTGAAGCAACTGCTCAACTGGTGTTCCAAGTTTCCGTGTGGGACTAAACTCATGCGCAGTATTTTTTTTATTTTTATTTTTTTGGAGGACAAACTCATGCGCAGTAACGGCTGACCGCTTAACGCCTGAACCTGGGCTTGTAACGGACTTTTTCAGAGGATGTTGATGGCCCATCACGCGTACGCGTTCCAGGGCCCATGACCCATTAACGCCTGCCTTTCTTTTCTTTATGAAGAAAGCAATCAGAAAAAAAGAAAAAAAGGAAGATGATCTTGTTTGACACGATTCAGCCCAAGCAGATCTCCCCTCCATTATTGTGATGCAACTCCTTTCAGCCAAAGCTTTTCCAGCGGCAGCGCCAAGCACACCAGCAAGGCTGTGGCCACGAGGCAGGTCTCTAGAAACCCTACCACTTTCGTGCTCACACCAACACAACACAAAGCTTTCACCGGCCATTGAGGGGTGGTGGTGGTGGTGGTAAAGTCGCTGCCACGGCGTGGTAGAAACGGACGTGACGCTGACGCATGCGCCATTGGAGGCACCACGCCAAGCTTTTTTTTTTCTGCGCCGGATTCGGAGGAGGATGGCGACAAGGATCGCCGTCCCGGGCGGCCCACGTGACTGCGCCCGCGCGCCGGTCCGGGATGGGATCGCTCGGATGAGCCAAGCAGGTCTAGTGTCTAGGATGAGGATGACGACTAGATCGACGAGGACCAGTCGCGAGCCCGCTGGAACGCCGAGTCCGGCTGGTTTCTGAGGCCATGTTTAGTTACTCCCAACTCCCAACTTTGACACTATGCAAAAAGAAGATTCCCCATCACATCAAACTTGCGGTACATGCATGGAGTACTAAATGTAGATGAAATTAAAAACTAATTGCACAGTTTTGTTGTACTTTGCGAGACGAATCTTTTGAGCCTAATTAGTCAATATTTGGACAATAATTCACAAATACAAACGAAACGCTACAGTGTGCTACAGTGCTGTAACAGTAATTTGGCACCTCCCAAATTCCCCAACTAAACACGGCCTGAATTCTGATCTGCAGCTAGGCCAGAGCCGGGAGATTGCCTAGCTCAGCGGTCAGTCTCTGGGAGGCATCGCTGTGTCCAAACGACTGAGTCAGCTCCGGTCACTCGAGCAGTATGGCAGTCTCTGGCTTTCTGCACTGTGCAGACGACAAGTCTGGTAGTGCTGCCACTAGCACATTTGGATATGGCGTATCAGAATCAGCAACGGAATAGGTATCGCATCATTCCTTCCAAAAAAAAAAAAGGGTATCGCATCACTCGGCCTCCTTTGGAAAGCACAAGTTCCACGACAGGATCAAACCGAGAATGGGTTCAAATCCTGTGTCATCACAGGGAACAAAATCCACTGTCCCAAAGGGGACCTCCGACCCCGACTCAAAACTTCAAATGAGCAATTTAAGTTCAAAGCAAAACTGTAAACCAAGGCTTTCGATCGAATTTACAGTTCCCTTCCTCCTGGATCAGACGAAAATTTACACGGAAAGGAGTACCCTGGAATCTCTAACACACTGTTCAGTGAGTGACTACTCGCCACGGCAAAAACGCTCATCGATTGCTCTAGGGAACACGGGACACGGCCGGATCGACACGCGCCGGGTGCGCGCGAAACCGGCAACAGGTTCACGGATGTCTCGTGCTCATCGCGCTCGTCTCCACTTTCCCGACGGCACGGCAATGGTGTGGCTTAGCTCGCTGCCGAGCTTGATCGGCGGCAGATTAGCTTTGCTTTGCTTTCTAGCCGAGGTAGGCGCACACCGGCCGGGGCCGCCGGCACCAGGGCTAGGCGCCGGCGGCGGGCTGTGGTGGGTTGGCGTCGACGGCGGCGCGGCAGAAGGGGCATCGGGAGGTGCCCTCCAGCCATGGCGCGGCGCAAGCCCAGTGGAAGCGGTGGCCGCAGGGGAGGTGCGCCAGGACGTCGCCCGCGCGGAAATCGTCCAGGCACACCGCGCACTCCGCCTGCTCCGCCGCGGCCCACCGGGGCCGGCTCCACCGCATCAGCCGCCGCATCACGCCCTTCCTCGAGTACACTTCCCTCTGCACACCGCACATCGCCGACGCCGCTGAGCTCTCGCCGCGTTCGTCCGCGCCGGCGGCGCCGGCGGCACCGGCGCCCCCGTGGTGGTGGGGCCGGCTCAGCTTTATGCTCCCCGTGCTGTGATGCCTGCAGGATCAAACCGTAAGTAACCTGTTCAGGCTGACACTGAGCAAGTCTCTGGGCGCATCGATCGACGCGTTGAGTTCTTGGTTACCTCTTGATGGCGGCCTCCCTCTTGCTCCTGAGCTTCTGGTCCAGCCGCTCTTTGGCCTCCCGGGCATGGCTGTCCAGCGTCCACCCGTGTAGCATCTCCATCACGCTGCTCCGCTGCTGGAGACAAATCATCAACGACAACCAAAAATGTAGCGTCGAATGGCAAGACGGGCGATCAGTTCCCTTACCTTGCCGGAGCTGCCAGCGCCGCCATGGCCAGCGGCCGGGTGCCCTCCGTGCCCGGCCGCGTACAGGCAGAAGGATGGCCGCCTCGTGCCCCCGCCCACCTCCCCGCCCGGCCCCGCCCCGCCCTGCCGGAGCCGCCGCCTCCGCGC